>NW_024598870.1:0-21557 GCF_004379255.2 Salvia splendens
TAATGTGTTTTTTTGGGGTATGGGGTAAATCAGAAGGGCTATCGATGCTATCACCCGGGGTCTAGGAAGGTATAACAACCATGAATTGTAATTTTCTAGAAAGTGAATACTTCTATCACACCCAACCTCGGGGTCGGGGGGGAGTGCTGTTCAGGGAGAGTGTGATAAAATTGGACCCCTCAGTTTTCCGATGCCACATCCAAGTATCTCGAACGTGGAACCAACAGAACAAGCTAGTGTCACTGCCGAGCCAGTCACATCTGCTGTAGAGCCTCCTCAACCGCCTACGCCTGAATCGAGTCCTCCTCCAGTGATATCCGAGGTAATTCCTGAAACTAGCTCAGATAATACAGTTATTTACCTGACACTTTTGTGTAGACGAGAATGAGAATGCAGCAATTGATGGTGATACCGGCCGCTATATACTCCCCAACAGAACTACTCGTGGGGTCCCGGCTAAGAGATACAGTCCTGAGAGGATTAGTAGAAGCCGATATTCTATGGCGAATCTGGCTAAAGCAAATCTAACAGAGATGGCTAGGGCGTTTGAAGCAGCACTTTACGAAGAAGAAGAAATCCCATATACGGCCGAGGAGGCTATGAAAATTGCTCACTGGCGAGAAGCAATGCTAGTAGAAATGCGGGCTCTGATGAAGAACAATACATGGGAAGTATGTCTTAAATCTGATGGAGTTCGAACTGTGGGATGCAGATGGGTCTTCACTATCAAACGGAGGCCAGATGAGTCGATTGAAAGGTATAAGGCGAGACTTGTGGCCAAAGGATACACTCAGACTTATGGAGTTGATTATGCTGAAACATTCTCACCGGTAGCAAAAATGAGTACTATTCGAGTGCTCTTCTCAATAGCGGCAGTCAGGGAATGGCCACTACATCAGTTCGACGTGACAAACGCATTCTTACATGGGGAACTGAAGAAGCCCATTTACATGGAGCCACCACCTGGATTTGTTGGAGATTTCGAAGGAGGAAAGATTTGCAAACTAAAACGAACACTATATGGGCTAAAGCAGTCACCTAGAGCTTGGTTTGGGAGATTCTCTGAGGCAATGAAGAAGTATGGGTATGAACAAAGCAACTTTGATCATACATTATTCTTGAAGAAAAGAGAAGGAAAGATTACATGCCTCATCATCTATGTAGATGACATGATTCTCACGGGAGATGATGAAGAGGAAATAAGCAAGCTAAGGAAGAATTTGTTTGCAGAGTTTGAAATGAAGGACTTGGGATTACTAAAGTACTTTCTGGGTATAGAAGTGCTAAGGTCAAAGAAGGGGATCTTCATCAGTCAGAGGAAATAAGTACTTGACTTGTTAACCGAGACAGGACTACTGGGCTGTAAGCCAGCAGATACTCCTATGGTTCAGAATCATGGTCTGCGGATAGTTGAAGGAGCTGAAGCCACTCACCGCACGAGATATCAACGTTTAGTTGGGAAATTGATATACCTATCCCACACTAGACCCGACATAGCTTATGCAGTTGGAGTAGTTAGTCAGTTTATGCATGCACCTCAAGTAGCTCACTGGGAAGCAACACTGAGGATTGTTCGATATCTGAAAGGGACAGCGAACCATGGGATTCTATTCGAGAATCATGGACATTTAGAGATTCATGGATTCACGGATGCTGATTGGGCAGGGAACCCAAATGACAGAAAATCAACTGCTGGATATTTTACCTTTGTGGGTGGAAATCTTGTCACGTGGAGAAGCAAAAAATAGAAAGTGGTAGCCTTGTCAAGTGCAGAAGCTGAATTTCGAGGGATTAAGAGTGGGTTGACTGAGATTCTGTGCCTGATGAAATTGATGACTGAGTTGAACTTAAACTCACAGAAGTCATGTAAGTTGTTCTGTGATAATAAGGCGGCAATCAGTATATCTGAAAATCCAGTTCAGCATGATCGGACAAAACATGTTGAGGTGGATCGACATTTCATCAAGGACAATATAGAGGCCAAGACGGTAGAACTTCCTTTTGTGAGATCTGAAGATCACTTGGCGGATATACTCACGAAAGCTGTCGATGCAAGAAGCTTCCATGAGGTATTGGGCAAGTTAAGTATCGGTAATCCCATTACTTAACTTGAGGGGGAGTGTTAGAAAGAAAAATATGTAAGTAAGGAAAATAGGTAAGCAAGGAAAAAAAATAATTAGGGAATGAGTATTATGGCAAATCTTGCCAATTTTATGTAACCCTTGGCCTATTTAAAGGAGGCGTACCTATTGTAATTCTCTGAACAAGTTGAATGAATAATACTCATATCTTTCAACAATGGTAAAACTAAGATAAGAAAGAAAACAAAATTGAAGTCTCCAGAAAATAAACCAAAAATCAAATTATAATAGCCGAAACCCTACATACTGCTAAATCTGGTCTTTGATCAAAGTGAGATCAATTTGTAAGAAAACAAAGATTATTAGTAGTGAGTAGTAACTAATAACGGTACCTCAAGGTGAATTTTGTGGAGTTAACAGCCATCGCCTCTAGTAGAAACGCAGCTAATTACATGTAGCTGTCTATTAAGAAAATCGGCAAGCACCATTGAAAGAGGGAAACATCCCTTATTTAGGCTGCTACTAATCAAGATCTCAAACCCTTCTGTTAATGGATTTATCTTCACACAGTAAGGCGAAGAATCAGAAGCATTTGAGGTTTGATTCTCAGCTTCAACACCAAATGAATTCCTCCTTAGTTTCACTTGTTTGATTTTATTTTTCATATCGTTGATGTAATTCACGGCCTGGTGCATATGATCCGATATAGCGCGCTTCCCTAGAGTAGTCCAGTGATACCGAAAATACAGTGTAAATAAATATATAGGATAAATAAATTAAGTAGGTGGCTAGGGTTTTAATGGACAGACCTTGATGTATTCAGGAGGGAGAAGGGATCTGAGAGAAGCATAAAGGGCTGTCATTTCTTGCCTTCTCTGCTTCTCAATGAATCGATGAGCAGTCTTCTTCGACTCACTTCTGCCATTGTTGCTTACTTCAATTATTCTGGACCTCTTTTTCACACCCTTTTTTTCAGTATTATTTCCATCTGAAATTGGACAATCCGCAAGCAGATCTTCCAGCTCTAAAAATATACGACTATCCTCAAATGCAGCATTACTTGAACTAGGAAACATAATCAATCTCAAAAAAATGGCTTGAAATGAAATCTAAAAAAATGAAAAAAAAGGATTGTCTCATTTGAGAAAAAGACAGTAGTGAAGTATGCAATAAATAAGTTGGAACTGCCTACCAAAGCAATAGTAAAGCATGTGATGAATTAGGGTATAGTAAGCCTGCAGTATTTGCAATAAACCAACTAAGAGTGTCCACAGTGGGAGAGCCGCGGCCCGTAGCTCGGGTGCGCGGCCCCCACTGCAGAGAGCCACGATCGGTGGCTGGGAGCCGAGAGCCGAGAGGGAGCCGCGGCCGCGGCCTTCACCCGGCTCAGCCGTGTGTTCCGCCTCCCACCACTGCAGCGGGCAGCATTTCGTGGCCCAGCCACCGATTTTTTTTTTTTTTTTTTTTGCTTCTTTTTTTTATAAATACACACCATTTTTCCTCTATTTTTCTACCACAATTCAAACACCACTCTTTCCAATCTATTTTAATTCAACTTCTGAAATATGGATTCCGACGACGAACGGTACCAAGAAGTGGTAGATCTGGAGTTCCAAAACCTGGTTGCAGCGGTGCAACATGAAGCTGACGAGGCGGAGGCGGCGGCGGGTTGTGAAATTTCGGGTTTTCGGGTTGTTGTTTTTAAACTAGAAAAATTTCGTTGTATAATTTTCCCATTTTAATATAATACAACGAAGTTCTGGTTAAACTTTTTTTTGGTTAGGTTGTGAAATTTTTTTTATTTACAATCCAAATTATTTTATTTTAATTAAAATTATAAATATCATATATTATAGTCTAATAAAATTTATTGTAGTTAAATTATAAAATATAATTAAAAAAGCAAACAAATTAATTTTTATTTTGGAGCGGGCCACATTTCGTGGCCCTTGTTATTTACCATTGTGGAGAGCCCAGGAGAGCCACAATTGGTGGGCGAGCCAACTTTGGTGGCCCTTGAGGGTCACCATTGTGGACACTCTAAGTCTTCTTTTTTATTTGTACTAGTAATATAAATATACTTTTTATAAGCCGTATTGAGTTGAGATGTGTGATTAATTGATTATAAAACAATGGTCTTGGGGGAATTCGAATAACGTTACTATTGATGAATAGCTAATATAGTAGATTTTAGAATTTAATAACATGCGTGGAAAGCCCAACATATGGAAAATGAGGCATGTGATCTAGATTAAACAAATACTCCTACTATATGAAGTTGGACTAGACACGCCTAATAAAGTTAATTACACGGCGATTAAGATTTTTGTAAGTCTATGGTGACTAAGACGTTTGCTTTAGAGTTTAGATGTAAACTTTTTCAAAGGGTAATGCTATTGCTGAAAGTTGCATTTGTTTTGCTCTTAAACCGAAAAAATGAACTACTACTACTAGTTTGTAAGAAAAAACATGCGCAAATTAATTCTGTCGTTTAGTTAATGCTCAGTCTCCCCTATTACATTTACGAATGCAAAAATCCATAAAAGTCAAACGATTAAATATAAACTATTATATTTAAATAATTGTCACAATAATAAAAAACTCAAATCAAATACTACCGACCACTTCAAATCAAATACATCATGACATCATCATTATCAAACATACCTGAATCTGAATCCAAAGGGGAGTCCAATGTGAAGTGATTTTTAAATTTTTTGTTTATTTACCTATATTAAATAATACATCACGACATATATCATCATTACCACTCACAAAAATCACTACGATGAAAATTACAGAATAAATCCATTACCTATTTGAAAGAGAGTCAATTTTGGATGCTTCAATTGGCAAGGCCGCGAGGTATTAGTTTCAACTTTGGCAAGTTCCAATGGCTACTGATAAACTCGATCGTTTATTGATGGGAATTAGAGTTAATTAATGTACTTATTATCGAGTTTTATAGCTTAATTGTTAGTTTTCCAATCAATTTATACCATTTGGTGCTTTCAATCTTAATTGGATTTCTGGGTGTTGTTTTGTGTTAAGGATAATCTCCCTAACGTGACGCCGAGATCAAGATTAGAAGTCCCGGGAGGCGAAATCCCGTCGACAACTAGGGTTTGCAATGAACGAAAAGAAAACAATAAAAAGTAGGCGAAATTTCTGATGCTCATTTATTAATTTCAGCGCCTATTTATAATCTACGAACCCTAGGGTTGGTTCGACTTACGGCCCGGGAAAGAACCAACAAATAAAACCCGGAACGGAGCTTATAAATTGCTCGACCCAATAGTTCAAAAAATAACAATAAAAACGACTAACAACATTTAAATAAAAGAAAAGAAAATCCTATTCTACGAGGCCTTTCTTCGCGCCCTACTTGGGAACATAATCCCCGAACCTTACGGGCGGCTTGACTCTCCTTGCAGACTTCCTCTCCCTCGGCGACGGCCTCCCGCACTCCATCGTCTCATAGTTCAGCTCCGGGGCATGTAGCTCCTCCGGTTCCTCTTCCGCTTCGGCGATGTTGTCCGGCTCCGTCGGGACGTGGGGATAACCGTATCATTTTGCAACTCATTAATTCTCATCTCCTTTTTTTTCTTTTAACCTACTGAAGCAATCTGCACTCAATCCAATTGTTCTTTCTCTTCTCTTCAAGTTGATCATCCAACGACCTTTGATTGATGCATAAATATGCCTCATTTTGGGCTTTCAAAAGATAGTAATTGAAGGGGTAAAATCTCAAGTATACTCTCAACTTTGAACGCATCAAGCCAAGATCACTTGAATCTCGTGACAGAAATTAAATTTTCTCTTCCAATTCTTGAACTCTTCAATTGTGTCTTTAAATTGGCATACCAACCTCTTCATCAATGATTTAATATGCCGCAATAGAAATTGATTAAGAAACAGAATTTCAAATGCCCATAAAGATATGCATCAAATGCTCCTTCAAGACTTGTTCATGGACAAAATATATGTATTTTTCTAGTGACTGCCAAGAAACCTCTATTAAATGAAGAGCATAGAAAAACATGCTTGTTTCTGTATAACAAAGGCACAAGAAGAAATTATACTGGACATGATGACGAAGGCTAGTGCCGAGCAAGTAAGCAAGATAACAATATAAACACTTTGCATAAGAAAATTGTCATCGAGAATTTGAAGCTGTGGAATCCCAGCTTGGAGATGACAAGAAATCCAAATCCAATAATACGAATAGAAGCAGATCAGTTCGCAAGTGCATCCTCACGTTCCAGTCGATTTATTCAGAGTAGATCACGAAATCAGATAGGATGAAACTGTAGTAACAAATACTCAAATATAGACATTCAGAAACTCAAGATGCATTATAGATGAAGAATTAGACTAGCTTTTAGATACAAATGAAAGCTATATGAAAAACCATAGAAACGAGAAGCAACTATTATACAAGTTCGATGACCAACCTTGACAACAACATCGTGATCTCAGAGGGGCCGTATCTTGAGCTCAACCTGAAACTTGTTAGACAAGATACCTACAACTTTACAACATAACTCACTAAAATATCCTCCGAAAAAGCAAACATGCAAGCGCCCAACACAAGATTATAAAGGCAGTAGAGCATAACACAACAGAAATCACAGCATCCAAGATAGCTCTGAACTACCATCATGTCTTTCTGCTATCAACTATGAAAAACATACCATCAATCAAGAAACCATGCTGAAAATTGTGCAGATATTGAGACTGTACAACAGCAGCTTCTGGTTGAAAACTCTAAGATCAAAAGGAAAAGTGAAAATTGGCCTAAATTGTTTCATACACATTTGTTCCACAAAAACATAAAATGGAGAGGAAGGAGTATTAAGAAACTGAAATGGAATCCAATATCTAGTAGCGTTTGAGTTACCACTTGCCAGTCAGAAATAACTACAACTGAAACATGCTAAATGCTGCACAAAGTTTATGTAATCAGAGAACTGGAAGAGTTAAAATTTAGTGATGCATTCATGATTTGATAGTTTCTTTTCTTTACAGAAATCAGTCAAACAACAATCTACAACTTAAAACTTCATGGATGAATTCTCATCTCACCGGACCTTCCTCTGAGACTTGAATGGGTATCGAGAAGGAGGGGAAGGTGAAAATTCAACCGGTAGCTGAGGGGACACTAGGTCTCCAGTCAGAATCCCCACTACATCTTTCATTGAAGGCCGGCGAGTAGGAGATTTCTGCAGGCAGAGAAGGGCCACTGTGATGCATAGCAATGCTTGGTCTTTATTAAAAGACTGGATATTCTTATCAACCAAATCAAGAAGCTTCCCAGCACGGGCAAGATGCCGTGCCCATGACAGGAGATTGGCTCTTTGGAACTCCGACATTGGGGATCCCGTCACCTGAAGTGGTCTACGTCCCGCGATCAGAACTAATAAAAGAACCCCAAAACTATAGACATCACACTTCTCGGATACATCAGCACCACCGCCATACTCTGGTGCAATGTAGCAAACAGTTCCTCTCATACTTGGCGTGCTACTAATACCACCACTCTTCGGTATCTCCCCACTAACAGAATCAAAACTATTCTTCCTTGCTCGCCAAAGCTCACCGCTGATTCCATCCAACCACCAGTCCATGCTTCCCCTACTACCCCTGCTTCTACTCCTGCTCCGGCTCCTTTTCTTCTTCCCATCAGCATACCGCTCATCATCTCTCGGCCACCCACTCTCGTTATAACAATCATCACTCATGGACCCTTGAGCTTGTTTCTTCTTTTTCTTCTTCTTTTTCTTCCTCTCCAACTCTTCACAGTATTCCTCCTTCCACCACTCCCTTGCAGGCCTTCTCCTCTCTTTCTTCACACTCTTTTCATCATCTAACGAGACCCACCAGTCCAACTGCCTACGTTTCTTCTTCTTCTTTTCCATTTTCCCCACAACCCTAGAACTCGATGATGCCCCACCAATCCAGTCACTTTTCGGCCTCTCCTTCTTGATCTCATTCCCGATCCACTCCATCACATAATCCTTAACCTTGCCTGATTCCACATCCACCCCTGTATCTTGCTTCCACCACCAATCTTTCCCTGAAACGCTCTTCTTTTTCTTCTTCTTCCACCTACTCCTCTCACCTCCACTGTCAGCGCTAAACCTATCAAAGTTCCCCTCAGAGACACTAGTCTTATCCAATCCGTTGGAAGGCGAAGCCATTTCAGCCACTGTCCTAGGAGACACCACAGGGGCTGCTTCCATCTCCAGTGACATCTCAACCACAGACACCGCTTCAGGCGAAGCCTCAACCCTAACAATCACACTTTCAGGTGTGCTATCAGCACCAACCAGATTATGTGCATTACTACCTTCCTCGAACCCGGTCGTGGTGATAACACTCTCCGTCTCCTCCATCACAGATCCATTATCATCAACCAAACTGCCCTCCTTTTTCACCTCACCTTCCACAATAACATTATCCTCGGCCTTGAACCTCGCTAACCCAAAATCACCAATCCTAGCATTAAAACTAGCATCTAAAAGAATATTACTGGGCTTAATATCGCCATGAATAATCGGCGGATCGCAATAATGGTGCAGATACTCCAACCCCTTTGCTATATTGAGAGCAATCATAAACCTCTTATCCCAATTTTTCAACTCCTCACTCTTCTTATGAAAAAGGCAATCTTGCAAGCTACCGCTCTCCATAAGCTCATAAACCAAAAGCATCCGACGTTTCTTGGGACTCGACGAGAAACCCACAACGGAAACAACGTATTTACAGTCGATCTTGGAAGAAAAAAGCAATTCATTCTGAAACTCACGCTCACCTTGCAAAGACCCGGAATCCATGAGCTTGACGGCGCCGTGGGAGAGAGTAAAGCCCGAATCTTTAGCGAAGTTGTAGCCCTGCTTGAAGTCGGCGCGGTAGACGGAGCCGAAACCGCCTTGCCCGAGGCGGAGGGAGGGCGAGAAATTGGAAGTGGCGCGGCGGAGGAGGGAGTAGGAGAGGCGGAGAGGGGGTTTCTTGGAGTCGGTGTCGGAGGCGGAAGGGGCGGTGCGTTTCTTGCTAATCCTGCGGAAGCAGAGGATCAGGAGGAGGAGGCAGGAAAAGGCAGCCGTCAAGCCGCCGGCGAGGGGCGGCAGGATGTGGTGGGACGCCGGCGGCGGAGACAGGAGGCGGCGGGAGGGCATATTGGTAATTTCGGCAAAAAGGGGTTGAGGGAGTTTTTAATGAAAACAACTCATTAACAGTGTATAAGAGAGCAGCAAAAAATGGAGCAGTTGATTGAGGGAATTGAGATAGATACAGCTTAATTGTATCTATAATTTTAAAGCTTTTTCTCTCTTTTTGCTCTAACACTTGTGTTACGTTTCTGGCCGTTGGATTTATTATTACACTTTCTTTTACTACTATTTATTTTAACGGTACTATTTTATTTCCTTATACCTCTGCAGCTCTACTTATTTAATTTCTTTTCCTTATTATAAAATTTAGACACTGAGAGAACACTATCATGGCATTTTATTTGACTTCATCAAGTCATTTTTAAATTGTAAAAACTTTCCTTTTTTTGAGTGAAAAGACTCAGTAACCCTAGCTCATCGAACAAAAAAACAACTGATTATAATTAAAAAAAAAATCTGCCTCAACAAAATATCTAAAGTATTGACAATTTAATCCAACAAAATATAACTCAAATTCAAAAATACTCTTACCATTTATTATGCTACAGTATTTATTGTCATCGGTACTAGCTGGTATATAAAATAAAACAATAGAGTGGATAAAAATCGACATTTCCCGGGTTCTAATGTCTACACTTTTTGAGGCATCGTTGAGTAAATTAGGGCATCCACTACGCGGCGCGCCACCATCCCGCGTTCCGTTGCGGAGGGACGGAACGCTCGCGCGACGCGTTGCGACACGCCGTCCCGTCCCGCGGCTCGTGCCTGCTAGACACGGGACGGGCTGTCACGCCACCCGCCGTGGCGACGTGGCGCGCCCCTGCGCCATGCGTGACGCTCACTCGCAGGCCAGCGAGTGGGTGTCGTCACGCTGACGCAATAAATCATTTTTTTAAAAAAAATCAAATTTTAAAAAAAATACTTTTTATTTATAAAAATTGTTTTTATATTTAAAAACAATTTTTACAAATAAATAAATAAATACAAGAAATTTGTAATAACCCACATATATTTTATGGGCTTGCGAATTTATGAAACTCATTCTTGGTTGCTTTTCTTTTATAGAGACAACCTTGAATGTTTTATGTTCCACTTTCGATGTGGGACAAAGTCATTCTTGGTTGCTTCTCTTTTATAGAGAAAACCTTAAATGTTTTATGTTTCACTTTCGATTTGGGATAAAATCATTCTTGGTTGTTTTTCTTTTATAGAGACATCCTTGAATGTTTTATGTTTCACTTTCGATGTGGAACAAAATCATTCTTGGTTGTTTCTCTTTTTATAGAGACATCCAAGAATGATTTTGTCTCACGTCGAAAGTGAAACATAAAACATTCAAGGATGTCCATATAAAATTGTATTTTAAATTATGTCATTTTTATTTTTTTAAGATTTTAATTATGTTTTTTTTTTAAAATTTAAGTTGTATTTTTATTTTATGTTGTAATGTTATTTTAATTTTAATGAGGTGTGTTTGTTTTAATTGAATTGTGTTGGAAATATAAATAAAAAATGAAATTGAATGAATAGTAATTTAAGGGACGATTAAGGAATGGAGCGTTGCAGGTTCTGTCCCTTAGTTAAGGGATGGAGTAAAAAAGTACAGTGGGGCCCTTAAATAGTAGTTTAAAGGACGATTAAGAAACGGTATGGAGACAGCGTAGTGGATGGGCTTATGAGATTCTTGATATAGTGTTACGATCGTTACTGACTGTGCAATTCAAGAATTTATAATGACTTTAAATAATCAATATAAAATTATACTTGAGGGATAATCATGAGATAATTAGTTATACTTTAAACCCTCTAACCGAACCGAATACCCGGTTAACCGAAATCAAAAGAAACCGAAATTGAAGCACCGGAACCGAAACCGAATTGGCCTCGGTTCGGTTCGGTTCCTAACCGAATAGGGTCGGTTCGGTTCCAATTAACCGAACCGGAACCGAATTTAAAAAAAAAAAATTTTTTGCAGTTCATGGGGATCGATCCCTGGACATTTCATACGAAAAATTCCCAGCCTAGCCACCACTTGCGCTATATTGCGTTTTTGGTATTTAATCGGTTTTTCGATCCTAAATTCGGTCACACCGATCGGTTATCGGTTCTAACCGATAACCGATCAACACTTGAAGATGGGAACCGAAATTAACCGATAACCGAGATGGGGCGGTTCTCGGTTAACCGAGAACCGAGGTGTTCGGTTCGGTCATCGGTTAACCGACTAACCGATGACCGAATTATCAGCCCTACATCTAGAGTTAAATTGTAGGATTGAATCTCATGAACTAAACACACTACAAATTTCATCCCGGATACAATCTTGCAAACCGAAACCCCTTTTACAAACTATAGCATCCAATGAAAAAGTGTTCAAAGAAATAGGCAAGATAGGTGAGGAGCAGGTTGTATTACTTTGTTGGTTTCCTTAATCGTTGTAAATTGCATGTTTATAATAATGAAATGTTGTTGGTAGGTATCCATAAGTTAATTTATCAGACATGACAGTGGCCATGTAATGAGTTGGTGGTTATTAGTATATCATAGAATAAATATTCAATTGGGTGGACTACTGATATTTATAAGCTGTTATTTTCAGTTCCTGAGTAGGTAAGAAATGGAAATTATTACCCTAGAAAATATTGTTCCGGAAATAGTGTTTAGTATTTTTACTTTAATTCTATTTCCTTTTCTTATTGTAATTATTTCATGTTCAACATCACTGTACTAGAGTTCAGTTCTACTCTTTTAACGATAGTAATTATAGTACTCCTACTACAGTATATTGTTATTTTTATTTTGAAACGGTTTAACATAATCGGGATTTCATTTTGAGTTAATCAGAATCAAGTGATGTAAAATATCCTTGAAAGAGTTTTTGTTTATCTAAAATATGTATTTATATATTTCTTAGCGTTTTTTAATTAGGAAAAAAAATGGATGAGATTGATCCTAACCCTTTTCTTACAAAGAAAACATCCATCGGCTTTCGTGTTTAGGTATCTCTAACATGTTTTTTAATCAAGGATAAATTAATGTGTTAACCGACGACTCAATTAGTCACTTCATTTTGTAAATAGAGAACACAAAAACTGAAAAAACACAAATTGGTAAGACAGCAAAATTCATGGAAATGTTATTTTATTTGTTTTCATACTTAATAAATACTATTAAGTTCAAACTCAATTTATTAATTATTAATATACATCTTCAAACGTACTTACAAGTTTTACCATTTTAATTCCTGGTCATAATTTATTCTCTGCATCAGTTTTCCAAAAATGATTAATGAAAAAGAATAAAAAAAAGTGAAAGTATTCCTGGGAATAGTTAAAATAAAGTAGTTCAGAAATCTTATGAAACAAGTTTTAGTAAAGGGAGAAAAAGGTGTATAAAAGATGAAAGAAGAAAAAAGAGAAAACAGGTTGGGATTGACCAAGATGCCATAGCAATAATAATAATCCATTGAAACTTTTCGATGAAATTCTTTTGTATTTCCCAGTCGCTTTTATCTTCATTTTTTTCTTTTTGGATGGAAGCTGCGCCATCATATTAGCTGTCACATAAGTCATCATAACTGTATAGAAATAAAAATAAAAGGTTACATCCCAAAAATCAAGGTTGATACTTATTTCTCATGATAGACCAAATTAAAAGTGATACATTAACATCATTCGCAATAATGTTTGTTTTTATGTGGTTTCCTGTCAAATTCTTAATCTCTGTGTTAATGGCCGACTTATCCATTTTAAAAAGAACTTTTAACTTATGTAATAATGTAGGCACAACTTGTGTTAGTACTATTTGTTTTCACTCTACACAAAAGAGTTAGTGGAGTATAATTTTTCTTGTAACTCACCCTCTGAAATCAATTGCGCTACAAAGAGTTATAATTGTTCTTGCAACTCACCCTCTGAAATCAATTGCGCTACTCATCTCGGCAAATTATAATTGTATCCATTATCATTGTGTAAATAGTCAAATTCATTTCACCATCTGTACCCTTTTACAAACCCAAAACAAACTTGAAAGTCAAATGCAAAAGCTCGAATTCGGCCATATTGAGGATATCTCCAAATTAATAGCTCAATACCAGGTCATGCACTACTAGAATTGTGAATTCCTTATTTTTCGTCTGGCAGCGTAGTTGGTTATAGAGGGGCAGATTTGCAAGAATGGTCAAAGATCGATTCTCACTACTGCCGTGTAGTTGCAACACTTCTCAAGCTCAACACAGGCCATGCACTACTAGAATTGCGAATTCTTTATTTTTTTGTGAGCAAGGGCAGCGCAGTTGGTTCAAGAGGGGGCAGATTTGCAAGAATAGCCAAAGATCGGTTATCATTACTGCGTGTAGTTGCAACACCTTTCAAGCACAAGTGTGAGGCCTTGGGAGGTGGGCTTCTGACAGGACAAGTGGGTTACGCCCTCCCCCTTAGCGAGTCACTACATATCCTGATTGAACACTCCTCACAATAATGTCGGAACGGAACCTTAGAATTTGGGGTTCAACCTTTTTGCACGAATTGCAAATTCTAAATAAATATTGACGCATAAAAAAGGGAACTAAACGTCCAGAGAAATATTTCACGTGGCAGGACATTGATGGTGAACAATGTTTTAAAAACCGAACCGGTAAGCAAACCGGTGAAGCTACCGGTTCATGGTTCAACCGGTCGGACCGGTTTAATCACTGGTCGAACTGTTTTACTGTTACAAATATATAATAATTCAATATATAATGCAAAATATGGTGTCCAATTTAATAAATGATAAAATATGATCAATAATGTATCACAAAAACATTCCATCTTACATTTAAAAATAAATAAAGCTTATATTAATTCAAAAAACTAAAGTGGTAGAATAATATTATAAGGAATACAAATTATAATTAGTTTACACAAAAATATACTTTAATATCAATAGTTAGGCTACATAAATTAAATATATACTATAAAAATGCATATTTAATAACTAATAAACTATAATAAATATATATATCGAAAAATTGAACCTTATAATATAAGGATAGTAATTAATATATTAGTAACTAGTAAAGTATAGATAAAATTAAATATGATCATTATATGTATCAAAATGAATAATTACATAAAAATATAAAACAAATGAATTATTAGTTTCTTTAAATAAAAATATTAAAATTATATGTATAACAATATTTAATGTTCTTATATTTTCATGTGGGGCTTGTGGTAGAGTGGTTAAGCTCTTCTTAATTGGAGTAGATGTCATGAGTTCAAGTCCTTCCAATAACAAGTTTTTAAAATTTTGAACACAAAACAGTAAAAACCGGTTTCCGGCTGGTTCAAACGGTTCGGGGCGGCTCAACCTCACACTGGTTTAAATATGTAAACCGGACCGGACCACCTACCTGTTCACGGTCGAACTCCGGTCCGGTTTTTAAAACACTGATGGTGAACGAATATTCATGGGGTATAAAAAATCATCAATTTTTTAAAATCAGTTTCACTTAGGATAAATTTGTCATATACACAATAGTTTGCTATGTTTATAATATTATTTGTACTTACTGATGTGAGTTATCTTCGTCCTTAGAAAATCACTATTTTTCGTTAGTACCGTACACTCCAACAAATCACAGTCGATCGCCGACGAAATGTCTGTTTGAATATGAGTGGAGAAATAATCAAAGGATAAAAATTGTCCAAAATCTGAATTTGTGAGTTATTAATTAAATACTGATTAAGTTTTGATTAAATAAAAACCTTTCAGATTTGTAAATTAATACTCCTACTAAATATATTTTGCGTCCCAATATAGATGTTACACTTGGATTATGATGAGATTTAGAAAATAATAATACTTCACATAATGGACTTGGTAGCTTGTAGTTTTGACAAGGTAACCTCCACACGTTGACAAATAGATATATTGTTTTTTTAGAATATATGTGTACATTATATAGTGAAAAAAACAAAGCTGCATAGCCAAAGTCATATTTGTAAGGATTTACTTATAGGAATAATGATCCTAACGAGAACTGAGAGCACACGTTGTAGCAAAAAATAATGAAACAAAAGTAACTGAGAGCTTAAGATGAGAAAAAGTGTTTTATTTCTTTAATTCTCAATGACTCGATCTATGGGGCTTCTATAGTATTTATAGAGAACCCGAAAAGACTCAATTCTAAAAGGAAAAGGAACGACAAAAATAAGGAAACAAATCAATCAAAAATAAGGAAACAAATGAAAAAGAAATCAAAAGAAATCTATCTCTAATGGCTGACATAGTCCCGATACTTGGTAGGTCGGGACGCGGCTCTCCTTGGTCGGTCTTTCCTTGTCCCCCTCGTCTTTGGTCTGCCTCTTGCCTTTAATCCCTTCTCCTTGTCTAACTCAGACGTGTCGTGGTGCAAGGGTTCATGCACTTCATCGTCGACGTTCTCGCAGGTCGTATCATTTACTGATCTTAGACAACAAATACATTTGGATCTTAATGAAATTAGGATAGTAAATTAATCACGAGTGATGACCTTCAACCATTATATAGATACTGACTCTATGTAAGTGGTATGTGATCAATTGCTAACTCATCCCTTAATGGTTAACTATAACTAATTTAAGATCATAGGATTTTAGAAATTTAGTAGTCTAAAATTTGCCACGTGTAATTTTTGTTTTTATTAATTAAATCGAAAAAGATAAAAAAAAAACTACCAAATTAGGGTTTTGGATGAAAATGTCAACGCATTGCTTTAAAAATGATATTCTACATATACTATATTGACATATTGTATATACTATGTTAACATTTGTTGCTATACGAAAAAATTGAAAATTTTTGAAATTTTTGTCAAATTTTGACATCGGAAAATATGCAAGTGATATCTCGTTAGAATCCTTATGAAATTATCTTTAATTTGATATATGTTGTGCGAAAAAATAAATTAAATCGAGAAAGTTATATGCGTTTTAAAGTTATGTAATATTTTTCAAAAGTTAGTTACAACTAATTTGTTGTAAATTGATCTTAATATCCTTATTGACGTTTTTTATCGAGACCCTTGATTTGAATACCTAATTACTATTATTTAATTGTAGTTAGCATTTAAATATTGAGTTAGCAATATAAGACGGTGCAATGTAAGTAGATAGGTAGGTAGACATACAATTAGATAGCTTTCTATAAAGTAGAACGCATGCTTTTGTTTTTCTAGATGGAAATATTCAATGGAACATGACATTGACCACAATTACGAAATACTACAAATATTACAACCTACAAGAACACATGAATATTCTATTTAAAACATTTGAAACTGAAGTATCACACACTATTAACAACAAAACATCTTAATTTGACTATTATCAATATAATAAATGGCCGACATAGTCCTTTAATTTGTTGCAATGGCGAATTCTATATTTAGCAATTAGACCGTTCATTTAAATTCAATTTTTTAATGTAATATTTTATTTATATATAAGGGACATTTATGGAGAATGGGTCGATAACAAGATTTACATGACGTTGTTGAATTAAAAATTAAAAATTAAAAATTATGGATCCCCATGATAGTACCATCTATTCATGAAAATGGTTTCCGCCTAACACTACGTACTCTAAAGATTAATTAATTAATAAAAATTAATTTATTTCCAACGAGCCACTAAAGAAAGACAATCAATTGGTGGTTGCGCTGAAACACATGGATTCGACAAAATGCCACTTGTGAAATTCAGTTAGATCCGTTTTCTATGTCGGAATTAAAATTAAAATTGGAATTGGAATTGGAATTGGAATTGAGATTGAAATCGGAATGTGTTTAATATCATAATAATATTTAATTTTAGAATTGAATTATAATTTCAAATCTCTCCATTTCACAATTTGAATTGCACGTACATAGAATAGATTGAAATTCCAAATCGTTATTAGATACATTCAATGCATTTATCCATAGAACACACAATGCACTTACACATATACACGCATACATAAAATAGACACAATGCACACACTGTACATACACTGCATGTTATGTGTATGCATAAATTTTTCAAATTCAATTTCATATTAATTATTATTTTATTTTTACCAAACGTCGAATTTAATTAGAATACAATTCATTCAAATTCTCTTCCATAAATTTCTAATTCCAATTTGATTTACCAAACGGACCCTTAAAGTTTGAGTTTTAGAAATTCAATTTGTATTATTTGCCATGCAAGAATAAAAAGGGTTATAAATTGTCAAATCTTATACTCAAATAACGACATCTAAATGTACCAATTTCACATCAATTTTGGCCAAGAAATAGCTTGAATTATTATTCCGCTGTTAAAATGCGAATTTTTTGTAATGTCATGTCAGTCAATATAAAGACCCCTGTATTTTCAAATAATTGAATAAATGAAATCACTTTTAAACTTTAGCCCATTTTCGTTTATATAGTTAGTTAGTATTATTACTTTCAGTAGACATATTTATATACTCTCTCCGTCCCATAAAAATATATGCAATGAATATGGCATGGGAATTAAGACAAAATTGATAAAGTAAGAGAGATGAGAATAATGATATGGTAAAGTAAGATAAATGAGGAAAATAGTAGTTAAAGTAGTGTTAGTGAGACTTACATTATTAAATTGATATGACTTTCCAAAAATGGAATGCACATATTTTTATGGGACAAACGAAAATGGAAAGTGCACATATTTTTATGGGACGGGGGAGTATTTATTAGTAAAGTAGTAATGGATAAAAATTTGAGAATTTTAGAATTCACATAAAAAGATGTGTATTCAGCAAACGTATGCTAAGAGAACATACTATTACCAATATCTTAAGCCTAAATAAATGCTCCGTATATATTATTATTCCAATTTTTATAATCAACCTTATATGTTTATAGACATAATATTTTATTGATATATCCAGCTCTTACATTGTGTGGAATGAAAAGTGAGTTTTGATTAAATAAATGTTGAATAGTGAATGAAAATGAGATGGCATGTGGGGCTTGCTTGGACTAATAATAGTATCAATCTTTGATTTCATAAAAAATATAGTCAATCAGTCCCCACATGCTTTCCCAACATCAAAGTCGGCAATCAAATATTAGTACTAAAGCCACGTGGGGGACTACCCACGCTCTTGTCTTTTTCTTACTAAAACTTCACCTAATCAATACGGATTATATCATTGTTTGCCGCTAATACGAAATTACCAGATGGAAGCAGAAGTATTTTGATTGTGAATTTTATTCTTCGTCGTCCCTAATTCCAAATAACTTTGAGAATAATTCCATTGGACTTATGCATATTTCTAATAGTATACCTAGAAATTTTTGCAAAAATAAAGAAATATCACTTTATATAATACTTTTAAGTAAAGTATAGGGAAGTGGTGGTGGGCAATAGTTTCACCAATGATCATAACTCAACAACAACTATGTGCAAACGATAATACTCCCAACCAGTTTAAATTGAGTGGGTCATATAATGCACGTATAATTCTAAATTGAATGACTTATACATTTTATACTAGATTAAATTGAGTGGGTTATAATATGCACGTATTATTCAAAATGTATAGTTGAAGGTCAATTCTACAAACTGCAAAATAAATTTTAATTCACTACTGGGCTGTACATGCGCGTGATGAAAATATAGTTGATTGGGCCTTACCACAGCTCAAATAGAAGTTTCACTGTATTTCACCAACCAGTCCAATGAGTAAAAGCCCAACACTCATAATGATTAATCAAAATAATTGCAAATAACCTTCTTTACTTAAATCAAATGGAGTACTAAAAAACGAATTATTTACTCTAATTTCACAATTTAAGACTGTATAATGAACTAAAATTTTAAGCATGAAAGATCTAACATATAAACATTAGTATATTGTATACATCCGCCATTTGTAGTCCTACCTACTATAATGATTTAGTTCAATATGAGAAAAGTAATGATTTTTGCGAAGTAGAGTTTTTCTACATGAGTCGTATGTACACATCCTACTTATCAACAAGATTTATAATTGTTCACATTCTTTCCAAGATACTATGAATTGATAGGTGTGTCAAACTCATAAGTAACGGTAGTATCCGTTCTATATGTCTACATTTAGAAGGGTTGGCAATGTCACCACACTCCAATTTTAGGGTTGGGAATTATCTACGGACGTAAAATAAACTACCTAACTAAATGGAAACTTGGACAAATTAAAGTAAACTGGAAATTATTTTAAATAACTTGGGCAAGTATACCACCACTGTAATAAATTATAACAATAGATATTTGATGGTTGGGCGAATTTTTGATGGTAGTAAATGCAGGTAAGGAATATAGATCACGACACAAAGAATTACGTGGTTCGATTTACTGAGGTAAATCTACGTCCACGGGGAGAAAGGAGGGCAAGATTGTATTGCTTGATCTGGTTTACAGCTTACAAATACAGACTTGCTATATGATCTTTTATGTCTAGAGAGCCCCCTTTCCTTCTGATCTAAGTTCTATTTATACATTGAACTAAGATCGTGGCTTGCATCACCAATAACTAGGTCGTGGCTTACATCACTGATGGTTGGGCGAATTTTTGATGGTAGTAAATGCAGGTAAGGAATATAGATCACGACACAAAGAATTACGTGGTTCGATTTACTGAGGTAAATCTACGTCCACGGGGAGAAAGGAGGGCAAGATTGTATTGCTTGATCTGGTTTACAGCTTACAAATACAGACTTGCTATATGATCTTTTATGTCTAGAGAGCCCCCTTTCCTTCTGATCTAAGTTCTATTTATACATTGAACTAAGATCGTGGCTTGCATCACCAATAACTAGGTCGTGGCTTACATCACCACTAACTAGGTCGTGGCTTACATCACCACTAAGTATGTCGCGGATGTCGTGGAGGTCATGAGATCCTGCATGGGTCCACCACTAAATAGATCGTGTAGTGGAGGTCGTGGAGGTTCTGCATGGATCCACTATCTCCCAGTTCGGTCGAATACTGAGACCGAACTGCTGAACTATTGCCGAGCAGCTTTTGCCGATCTGAGAGTAGAGCTTGATTGGTCGGCTTTTACCGAGCCGTAGGCTGGGGCCGAACTCTTTGGTAATGCCGAACTGATTGGTCGGCTTTTACCGAGCTGTAGGCTAGGGCCGAACTCTTTGGTAATGCCGAACTGATACTCTTCCTTGGGCTTTGGGCTGATGGGCCGTCACTGCTATTGGGCTTGTTTAGTACGTACCCCATCAATCACCACTAACTAGGTCGTGGCTTACATCACCACTAAGTATGTCGCGGATGTCGTGGAGGTCATGAGATCCTGCATGGGTCCACCACTAAATAGATCGTGTAGTGGAGGTCGTGGAGGTTCTGCATGGATCCACTATCTCCCAGTTCGGTCGAATACTGAGACCGAACTGCTGAACTATTGCCGAGCAGCTTTTGCCGATCTGAGAGTAGAGCTTGATTGGTCGGCTTTTACCGAGCCGTAGGCTGGGGCCGAACTCTTTGGTAATGCCGAACTGATTGGTCGGCTTTTACCGAGCTGTAGGCTAGGGCCGACTCTTGGTAATGCCGAACTGATACTCTTCCTTGGGCTTTGGGCTGATGGGCCGTCACTGCTATTGGGCTTGTTTGTACGTACCCCATCACTACCCCCCCCGAAAAGCGAAGTGAATCACTTCGGCGAAGCGAGTCACTTCGGCATTCTGGATAAAGGTCGGGGGAGGCTGACGTCAGGGACGTGCCTTGCGCGTGACTGCATTAAATGCGACAGTAAAATCCGGCCGTTGAATCCTGAAAAGGTGGGATTCGAAACGGTGCGATGATTTTGAAATCTTCTCCGAATCTGATAAATACGTCCTTTCTTCATCAGTTGAAACACTTTTGCTATTGCTTCTTCTGCATTCTCTCTCTTTTGCGTAAAAATTTCCCTTCCGCTTTCAAAGAATTTCTTCAGAATTTCTTCAGACTTTCAAAGAGTAAGAACTATGTCTTTCTTCTTCTTCTTCTGAGTCAGGTAAGCGGTAGGAAAGGGAATAAAGGGTCTTCTAGCCGGAAAGAATCCGGGGAAAAGACGTAGAGTATTTTCACAGCATCTTGAGTAAGGATACTGTGATATCCTTACACGAAAAATATTTTTTTCCTGGGGGGAAGGTTGCGATTCCCGACGACCTTCATAGGGCTGACTCGCCGCCGGAGGGTTACGCCACCGTTTATGAAGCCTGCTTAGAATGCGGGCTTCGTTTCCCTCTTCCCCCCGCCTTTGTAGAGCTGCTAGATTTTTTTCAACTCCCTTT
>NW_024598871.1:0-19819 GCF_004379255.2 Salvia splendens
GCTTCGAGTTTGAGCCCGAGCTGGAGCGGAAACCGCCGGCCCATCGTTCCTCGTCCTTGACGGCGCGCAAAACATCAACAAATCTGAATTGATGTCCCTCGTCCTGGTAGTAGGCGCGCAAAGCGGACGTCAAAATGTCGGTGGCCGTGGGCGCGCTTTGGTAGCGCGCCTCTTCCGCCGAGTAGATGCCGCAGAATTTTTGACCTGTCGGTCGACTCGGTCAAGTGACAGCGGATCATTTTAACTGTGCGCTTGCGGGAGCGGTTCGGCTTTATTTGGTGGTAGACCTCGACAACCTTTTCCCGAAACACTTCCGGGTTTGTTGATTCCCGACGATGGGATCGTACGAGACCGTGATCCAGGCGTTGTACACCGCCATCGTTTCGAGGTTGTTGTACGGATGTCGGCCAAGATCCTCTTCCTCTTCCTTCCTCCTCGTCCTCGCCCGTCTGGGGTTGTACACTGCCTCGGCCACCTCCACCCCTCGCCACCTCCACCGCCTCGGCCTACTCCCGGCGTGGGATCAACTGGAAAATCCTCCCGGATCTGGATAATCCCTGCGAAAACCGCGGGACGTTGGGACGAACATATGCATCAAGGTCAAAATTGGGTGGTTGGTACCCCCCGGCGTCGCCGAACCCTGGGTCCCCGGCGTTGACGAACCTCCACCGCCCAATGTGTTGATCATGTTCTCCCAATCGCCGAATGAGTTGAGATCCCACCCGCCGGAGCCGGAGCCGCCATAGTTGCCCTCGCCGTCGCCGGACATCTTGAGTTGGGTTATGAAAATTTTCAGCGAAAATTTGAGAGAAAATTTAGATGATATGAAGAATAGATGTGTAGTTGTGTGTAAATGAGGATGGGTTTAGGAGTATTTATAGAGTAAAAAATTTAATAAAAAACAAAAAAAATATAAAAAAACAAAAAAACGGTAATAATACCGTTACAAAATTTTTTTTTTTATTTAAATTCGATTTTTTTTAAAAAAAAAATATTTATTGCGTCAGCACGTGACGACGCCCACTCGCGGGCCGGCGAGTGGGCGTCACGCACGACGCCGGGCTGCGCCACGTCGCCGAGGCGCGTGGCGAGCCAGCTCGTCTCCTGGCTCGGCGAGCGAGTCGCGCAACGAGACGCGCGACGAGACGGGAACGAGATGGAGGCTGCAACGCGTCTCGCCGGGGTCTCGTCTCGCTGAGACGAGACGCGAGACGCCGGCGAGTCCCGTTGTGGATGGTCTAAGAATGTGAAGAAAGTGGTGTGGACTTTTCTTTTGTTGGTTCATGTAGAATTATTTCAATTTTTACTGTTATTCCTACATTTATTGCTGTGGTAAAAAGTACTTCCATCATTTGAAATTAAAATAATTATTAGATTCCACTAAAAAATTATTGTTTTAAACGTGCAAAAAAATTATTCATTTAATTTGAAACAAAGAGAGTAATTTTTAACTAAAAATATATAAATTTTATATAATTAATATTTTTTTGGTAGATTAATCATGTACCCAGTAATAATGTATAAAAATGTGAATACGTTTGCGGTTTGTTAATAATAAAAAAATATATACCATCGTACATGCACAAAGATATAGTCAAACAAAAATATTATGAGATGAGATCGAATAATACAAGAACAATTAAAATGGATATTATAAGTGTAAGATTTAAACGATGTGTTTTGTATTTTTATATGAATTATGCAAGTATTTTTCAGATGAGAAATTTGGAATTGCAACTACAATTAGTTAGTACTACTACATATTAGGAGTAGTATAATACTGGTACAATAAATTACTAACCAAAAAATCTATTTATTTGGATGGTGCATAATAAATTAGTTGGAAAATATGTCAATTTAGTACGGCGTTGTCAGATGATAATTCTTTCTGCACAACTTGACAAAATAGTGACACCATATGGGTCAAATTATTTTGAGGATCAATGTGTATTGGTACTTCCACCCTACTTTCCATAATTTAAAGAACTATTTTAGTAATATATTGTTAATAATTATAGAACTATTTATTTATTCCATTTTAATATATAGATCTGTCATTCCATCAATTTTTTTACATTCACAATCTAATATAAAATTAATATTTTAAATGAGTCTCACATTCCATTCACTCTGATTATTTTTCTTCATAAAATCAAATAATTTTTTAATATTCATGTCGAGTCAAAAAGACTCTTTAAATGGTAGACGAAGGGAGTAATATTTATACTAAATAAAATATTTATATTTCGATAAAAGTAGTAATTTATAGTGTTTAGATTCAAAGAAAAATAGTAATTCTCTTCGCAAATCATTAAAGCTTATAAAAAGTTCAAAAAGTAAAAATTTTTAGAAGGTACTCCTAATAAAGTTATGTAGTTTTTCCCTACAAAATAACAAATGTATGTAGTTTTAATTGGTTACGGACAAGCATGTAGGAGTTGCTAGGTCAACAATTCATTTGTAAGGCATCAAAATTACAGAAACTAAACTTTCTTAGTTCTCAAAATGACATATAAGTAATATTGTTCAGTCAATTAATTAGATATATCATACTCATTATTTCTGATGAAGAAATAAATACATAGTAAATGTTAATGGAAGCCTTTCCTCCTTATAAATGAAAAAAATACAATTTAAACCTTACACTTACTTTTACCAAACAAAAAACGAATAAGTCAAGAAAAAAAAAGCATCTCATCGACGAATCAGCCATATGTTCATCAGTATACATCCATCCATCTACTTGCCCACGAACCCAAACCAATGAAGAATGACTGCTAAAAAGAGCATAAATATGGCCAACAACATTCCAGATCTTCCCAGAAAAAAGTTCTTTGTCTTCTTTGCACCTTCTACACCGCGTTGAATCCTATCGGCCCATTTCATCTGTAATTATATAATTATTCGGAATCAGCATTGAAAACACCAAGTCATTAATGAGCATATTGATTCTAAATGTCAGAGTGATGGCATTCAGGTTAACAGAAGCCATATGAAAAAAACACAGCGGGTTGAGTGAACAATTAACCATATTTGATACGTACCATGGTGTCCAAAGTATCAGGCGACAAAGACGACATGGCCTGCTGAGCTTTCTCTGCATCTTCGCGTGAAAGCTTGAACCAAATTGCTCGCTCATGTTAGCCATCACGTCAGGGCTCATATTTTTCATCATTGATGTCATCATCTGCAAAATATAATCCGAAACAGAATTGAGAACACATTTTCTACAACAGAGAAAAGCAATGATTCAGAATTACATAAGTTTGCGGACTTCATTCCATTCAGTGGTCTAATTACTAAAGCTATATACCGGGTTTTCCACAAAGCATACAAGCATAAGCATTTCTTAATTTGAAAATGGGGCTATGAAAAATTAAATATAGGAGTAACAAATATGTATTGCAGATGCAAAACCAGACACACCACCCAAGGACAATGAAACTGGCCATACTACAAACTGCATTATAAACAACCAAATTAAATTCAATCAGAAACATGGAATAATTGAAGCATAATCCAATCATATCATCAATTTCATACATTTTTCACGATATAAAAAAACCAATAGGATCTATCACATGTATACTTCTCTCCTGTGAGTAAACAGAAGATTGAGATTAATGGCCGAGGAGAAAACAGAAAAGGCAAAAGGATGAAGCAGCAAACCTGTCGCATAGCTGGATCCTTCAATTGGTTTCTCATTTGCTCTTGTAGATCACCACTGGAATTTAGGAAGTCTGGTCTTGGAAAACTTGAATTAAGATGTTGGGAGGAACTACTTTCACCAGCGTCACTGTCGTTTACTGACAGATTCTCTCGAGTTTTAGATTCATCTGATCTTACTCCATTGTTTGCAGTTGATGATGGTCGTTCCTGTCCTCTTATGGATGAAGCCATCTCAAACATCTTTTCGCGCTCTTCAGTTGGCATCTTATTCATCATATCAGTTGCCATTTTGAGCATGTCTGGTGTCATGTTTGGTGGAACTGAACCAGGGAAACCTGCTGATGATGATGATGCTGCCTCATTCCCTTTCAAAGATGAAGCCATCTCAAACATCTTTTGAAGGTCTTCAGGTGACGTTTTTGCCATCAGGTCAGTTGCAGTCTTGAGCATGTCAGGTGATAGATTTGATGGAGTTGCTCCAGGAGTAAAACTGCCACCATTTTTCTGTCCTTGGAAGGAGGAAGCCAATTGGAACATTTTATTGAGTTCTTCAGGAGACATCTTGCCGATGACATCAGTGGCAGTCTTTAACATATCAGGAGAAATACCTTCAACTTTTCCGCCATTCATAGCAGACAATGTCTCAGGATCAGTCCTAGAAATGAAGTTCTGGAAGGATCTACAGTACAATAAGAAAAAGAAAAACTTTTAACTTATTGAACTTGGGCATTACCATTAGCTAATACAAGGTCTGTTAAATACTTCAGCAAAAAGCTGTAGGAAGAGAAGATTACAAACGAAAATAGGATATATAATTATATATCCAAACAATACAGATGCTGTTAAGCCACATTCATGAAAACATAAATTTGAACATACTGTCAGCAATGCAAACTTTTACAACTTGCACAAGAAAAAGGCAAAAAAGGGATTGAGTGCCATGGAACCTGATAGATTCCGGGTCATCTTTTAGAGCCTTAAAATAGTCCTGATTAGATGGCTGAGGCTCCACAACACTAGCAGATCGAGTAGATTTAGACTGACTGGTTTCTTGTTGTGATAAAATGGAAGATTTTGATGTCAAATTCTCAGAGTTATCAGATGATACTGTGGCTTCTTCAGTTATTTCTTCAATAACCACCCCTAGAAACATATGAGAAATTGCATTTATATAAACATCATTCCAGGAATATCAGTCAAAACATGAAAACTGAAGTACAAGCCAGCATACCTCTTGAATGAGTCCTGCCTCCTTCTTTATTCAATCTTTCCTCAACATCCCTACGTATATTTAATATCAAAGAACATCAGTCAATAATATCAAAAGAACAGCCATAAAGGTGTGAAACCTGACCAAGGTGCAGAATGAGAGGAAAACCAGCCTCAATGCAAGCTGGATAATATTATTATTGATCAACAAGAGAAACTTAGGGAACAGCCAGATACAGTACCTTAAGCTATCTGCAATAGTTTCATCCCCAAGAGATACTTCATGTGCTTTACTCAAGTCAGACACAGCTTCCTGAAATCATTCAATGTGAATAAGGATTAGAGAAGAAAATATCAATAGTGGAGAAGTAATCAAGCTTACAAAAACAATACACATCAAAGAAATTGAAAACAATTACTCACTCCTAGTTTTCCCAATTCCTTGTATGCTTGACCTCTTCGGTAGAGAGCTTTAGGGTTCATTGCATCATAAGCCAAAACCTGTAGTACAGGAAAGTTATTGTACTAGCTACTGTTCATTGGTTACTCCAGGTCATCAATGCAGGTCACTATAGAATAAGAGTTTTTTCGAAAAAAAGAAGAAAATGTACATAATTTTTACCAGCAAAATACTTTTATCGCATATATGTTTAGCATTTTAGGCCCTACCGCTAGAAATAATATTTACCCACTGTTTGGAACACGCCAAAAGGTTAAATAATGATATTAAGAATATATGGATTAACAAAGAAAATGAAAAAAAGTTGAATCTATGCTTACCTCTGTACCTTCCCCAACACACTCTTCATACTGCTTGGTTTTCAAGTAACATGACATCATATTAAGAGAGCATGCTAAAAGGATATTCCTCCCCTTTGAAGTAGGAATATCTTTAAGATTTTTCTTCGCCTATATCACCCAAAAACAATGAAGATTAAAAATTCCAGCTCCAAAAAGAAACTCATGTGCAACCCATAGACATAGATAACAGGCACAAAAACTAAACTTACACGCATATATTTCTCCAGTGCCAATGCGTACTTTCCCTGACTGTGAAGTTCATTTCCCTGAGATTAGATATAAAAAATAAGTGCGACAAAAACTCCAGAAAAAAATTAATGAATTACTTTTAAAAGTACTATTCACATCCTCCAATTTACTGTTATTCCACATATGTTTATTTAATCAAGAATAGGTGCATGCCACATTGAGGAGGCATTACACATAAATCAGGGACAAGATTAGCATGTTTAAACTTGGGTAAGAATAACAAGATTGTGTTATTTTTCTGCCAGAAATAATTAACTTATGCACTGAGATCCATCCTGTGTGATGCTTGAAAGACATTTATTAGAATTAGAAATACATAATATATGGTCAATCGCAATCCTCAACCAAAGATGCTTTTACAAAGAGCGTAACTAAACAAAAAGATGGCTTCTTCATTTGAAGAAATCATGTCTGACAATCATTGAGCAATTGAAATAGCAACTACCAAAAAGTTAGCTTGATTGTACTAAAATGTCACTTGCGCATAGTATAATAGGAAATATGTGAAAAATAATCTCTGGTAGAACGACAACAACTCAATACATCTTCCCACTGTCAAAATACCTGTTTTTTCAGCATCTCGGCTCCATTAATTTCATAAGACACCTGTGCATCCATACGAGCACGCATAGCAGCTAACTCTTCAGGTGAAGCATTTGCCATCTTCTCACTAATCTCGGCCATGTCCTCTGGACGAGCGTTTTTCAACTTCTCAGCAGCATGCTTGAAATCTTGTGTATTCAAATTTTGCATTCCTTCAGTTGCCATCCTCATTAAATCCGGATTGGACATCATCTGCGATAGAATCAAGTTAGCCTCCACCATAAGTCATTGGTAGTAGAATTTAGCCAGAAATAGGAGTACATAAAATCCAGTCAACTTTTGTAAATAATGAGCACTAGACTGAAACAGCCGCATGCATCAAATGTAAAGCCCCCCGAGATTTTCAGGTTAGTAAACAACTACACATCAACTAAGCACAAAAGAGGAGCTGCAAATCCACCCTAACCTACAAATAATCAAAAGAAAGAATAAACCATTAAAGAGAACCCTAAAGCCACGAAGTGCTTTACAATATAGCAATCTCTGCAATGAATCCACATAAGACCCTCCACGTTAATTCATTGAATTCCCCGAAAAAGGTGACACAATCCGAAGATCAGATTCAGACCACCGACATCACCTCAACAAATAATCGAATAATTGGGACAAGTACCTGCTGCTGAATCCGAGCCAAATCAGCTGGTGACATCCGACTCATCTGCTCCTGAGCCATCCTGATCAATTCGGGATCCATCATTCCGTTGAACATTCTTCCTAAAACCCTGGAACCAAAATCGAGTAATCCGACCCAATAAATTACGCGGAATGGAAGAAAATAAATAAGTCGTCGAATTGCGGGGAGATTTGATTTGGATCTTATGTTCAAAATTCAAGTAGGAGTGGATCGATTTGGGAATTTCAATCTGGGGATGAACAAGATGCAAAAGATTTTGAATAAATTAATTGGGAAAAAGAAAATAAAGTGGAAAAGTCGGAATTGGTAGGACGCCCACCCCGCTACAACAAAGATGCTTCTTTCCTTCTTCCGAATCCGATTCTAGTTTTCATTTCAATTTCTTTATTTTAATACTTAATCTATTCATATTTTTGTTTTTACTCTTATGGTGTAATTTTTTATTTAACTTTATTAATTCCTAATCGGCCATGCCAATCACTATCAATATATATACTTACAAAATTGTGGTGAGATTTTAAATTATTTTAATTTTGGGGATAACTATGGAGTAGTACTATCTAAAATTATATGTATTTTTGATCTGACACTTATAACATTGCAAGTAGGTACAGGATATTTCAATTATTGATTGGATGTGAAGGTATTCGAAAAGGAGTATTTTTTTATCTAAAATAATGCTGGAAAAGTGCAAAAGCAACTGAAACAGCAAATGATAGTTTGCAAATATAGTATAGTTACTGCCAACATGCATTAGTGAAAATATAAAGCTTTAAAATGTCCACTTACAAAATTTGCGCTTCTGAGTAGTAGAAAATTATAGTTTGGTTACTTGAGAATTAATAAGTTCCAGTTTAAATTGATACAATGTGCGTATTAGGAAAAGTGGATAAAAATACTACTATTTCAAAGTCTAAACTAGACAATGCAGAAACCAATAATCAAGCTATAATATAAAAGTACTAATATTAGAACATCATCATGTCACACATCCACTGACCCCTTAGGTCTAACTTATTTGAATAATCAATTTTGCCATTAAATTTAGGGTTAATAGTGTTTAGTAAATTCTGATTTGTATCATGAGGTTTTAAATTATAATATTAAATTATGAAGTTTTTATTTTTCTTAATTGTCTTTTTCTATATACAAAATGTCATCTTCGGCGATGTCTAATTGTAACACCCGACTTTTTTGTTTATTTTCGAAAGGACATCGTTACGCATCTGAAAATTTTTCGCCTTTATTTATTTGTCGAAATAAGTATTTCACTTTTAGAACCCAATTGTTATGAGTCCAAATACATTTTTATTTTTTTTTTGAGCCCAATTTTGGAAAAGCCCAACATAAGACCATACCCGATATGCTTCTTCCCAAATCTTTTGTTCAAATCTGTTTCCTTAGAAATAGGAAGCAATCAAAAAAACAATTTCAACCATGTATATATATTCACCCCACACGTCACCAGTAAAAAAAGAGAGAGAAGAAACCTAGAGAGTTAGAAAGGAGAGAAGTGGGCGGCGCCGATTGCCGCTGAGGTAGTAGGGCGAAGACGATGACGAAAGCCGAGCTGAGCGACTGTGACGGCGGTGCTGGAGTTTCACGACGGCGTAGCAGCGGACAGCAGATACAGAGGCGGCGGTGAGTGGCGATTGACGAGCAGGCCCGGTGCTGAGTCACCGTGACCAAGCCGAGAAAGAGGAGGTTGATGGGGTTCAATTCAGATTCTCTATTTTTGCGGCGGACTGAGAGCAGCAGCGGCGAGCGGACTGCGCAACCCACGAACCGAACAGCAGCGGCGGTGGGAGAATCGAGCGACGTCGGCGGCGAACAGGCTGACCGACGGGCAGCAGCCGACGACAACCGATCTGGACCGCGACGGCAGAGCTCCTCCACTCCGACAGCGATGATGACCGATCTGGACCACAACGGCAGTGTTCCTCCACTCCGGAGCGACGGAGGAACAACGGCGGATGCCACTACACGAGCAGCAGACAACAACAATGTCACGAAGGAGGGACAGCAGCAGCGCGAGCATTGACGGAGACTCGCCGCAATTCAGATCCGAACGGCGGTGCTTGATGCAGCAGCTCGCGTCGGCGAAGAATGGTGGCAGCGGCGGTGCCGAGTTTTGCCGAAGAAAAGATTTTTGAGAGAGATGAGAGACGGAGGGAGAGATCGAGAAGAAGAAGGGGACTTCAAATTGAGTTCACTGTCCACGTAAGTTGAGAAAAAGTGAAAAAGCTTTAGTCCTTGTTTTATCTAATTTTTTGGGCCATATTATAAAATGGAATATTGAGCCTTATTGATTTAATTCTTTGGGCTTAATGCATTACTTAAAATATTTGGGCCTACTTTTTTGATAAGGAGTTAGAGTAATGGAGGATTGGGCCAGAGTACTTTAAATCTATGGGTGACTTCACACACGCTTTTCGAGGACAGAATGACACACAAGTTAAATCTTTAAACGAACGAGGTGGGCTTTCTTTTTAAATAAGGGCTATGCCCTAAGTATATTTTTATGTGAAAATGATATGAATATTTGTCATGCCGTGTTTTGTTTTATTCTATGGAACCTATCTGATGTGGCTTTTGCCATCAATGGATAATCGAATTCGGGTCTGTCTAGGGAGTGAGTCCCTATTCAGGCTAGTGTACACCTATGGAGATCGTGAGCCGTCTTTTGGGTCGGCCGGTCTAATGACTGGGAATGTGGCCACATTTCTTGTCATCAATGGATCAGATATGGTAGACATCTATGGGAAAATGACTGCAGTCACGAATTTTACAATGGAAATGATTTTAGTGTCTTGGGCGATTTCTAAAGTTAAAACCCAAGGTCACTCAATGGTGGCATGATAAATACTTTTTATAAAATGTTTTCGGCATGAGTCCACTGAGTGCATCAAGTACTCAGCTCTGCTTTTTTTTTTAAAAATTGCAGGTTGAGCGTGACGGGTGCGGTGGGTGTTGAGCAAGATCGTTGAAGAAATTTAAGTGTGTAGAATGTGTCATGTCTTCATACGTGGCATATTCATTCTCTCAAATGCTTCCGCTAAGTAGTTGTCCTTCTTTTGAGTTCTTGTATCGTTGAGATAGTATTCATTTTTGAGTTGTTGATTGTTGAGATACTCTGATTTTATTCGAGCTATTCCTATTTATTTCGATCTTTGGTCGAGTTGTGTTGTTTTCCCCTTTCTTCCCCGCTTCTTTAATCCTCCTCTAGTCGCGATCAATCGTGTTTTCTATCCTTAGAAAATGCGGGCGTGACACTAAAACAATATTTTCCATTAAAATAAGAAAAGAAAGAAGAAGAATAAAAAAACATACTTATTTTAAGGGTGTCCACAATTAGTGCTGGGGAAAAATATCGAAAAAATGATATATCGCTCGTATCGTATTGAAAAATATTGAAAAATTATCGGATTTTCGATATATCGTAATTTTCGATACGAAACGATACCGTATCGTAAGTTTTCGATACGATAACGATATGAATTTCCTTATATCGCGATATATCATTTTATATCGAATATACGATATATATGATATTTTCGATATCGTTTTATATCGAATATACGATATATATCGATATTTTCGATATATGGTTTTATATCGAATATTCGAATATATCGTATATATCGAAACATATTTGAAATTATAATTTTCGATATACAGGTATTCGATACGATATTGATATTATCCATATCGAAAGTTCGATATATCGAAACTTTCGATACGATAACGATATGAAATTCTTTCATATCGATATTTTCGATACGATAAACGATACAATGTTTTCGATACGATATCTCGTATCGACCCACCCCTATCCACAATGGTGACCCTTGAAGGCCACCAAATGTGGCCCGGCCACCATTCGTGGCTCTCTTGTGGCCCTCTGCAATGGTAATTAACAAAATTTAACAAAAACAATAAGGGCCACCAAATGTGGCCCTCTAAAAAAAATTAATTTGTTCACTTTTTTTAATGTTATTTTTAATTTAACTATATTAAATTTTATTAGACTTTAAATTTATGATATTTATAAATTTAATTAAAATAAAATAATTTGGATTGTAAATAAAAAAATTCACAACCTAAAAACAAAATGTAACAAGAACTTCGTTGTATTATATTAAAATAGGAAAATTATACAACGAAAGTTTTCTAATTTAAAAACAACAACCCGAAAACCCATATCACTCTGCGGCACCCCTTCTACGATTCCAGACCTCTTCAACTATATCAGCCTGCAGTGATGTATGTGATATTTGGCTCCGCATATCGGTGTACCGCTGGATCAAGTATTCATTACTACGTGGTACACCCATCTGCAGGGGCTCCATGGCAATACCCGAGCTCGAACTAGCACCATCTTCCGGTGTCCATCGCTCTGCAGCAACTCCTTCGTCATTTATTATCATATTGTGCAATATGATACATGCAGTCATGATGTCTGCGACATCATTTTCATGCCATTGTCGAGCCGGGCACCGTATAATGGCCCATCGCGCTTGTCTGCAACAAGGTTTTGGAACTCCAGATCTACCGCTTGTTGGAATTGTTCATCGTCGGAATCCAAAGTTGCAAGGTTGAATTGAAATTGGAAGGAAATATTGGAAAGATTGGAGGAAAATGGAAGTAAAATGGAGTTGAAAAATGGAATGGAAGTGTAGTATTTTATAAAGAATTTTCGAAATTTACAAAAAAAAAATCCGCGGCAAAATCGCCCTCGCTCTTGGCGCCCACCTCTCGGCTCTCTGCAATGGGGGGCCGCGCACCGAGCCGCGGCCCGCGGCTCCCCCATTATGGACACTCTAATTAAACACGTCATTTTGAATATCATTAGAAGACTACATATCATATATATAGATGAGGTAATTGAGAAAAATGATAACTTCATGATTTAATATTCCAATATTAAACTATAAGAAACATAATTTGACAAATTTTCATGATTTAAAAAAGATACTTGTGGGTCCGTTGTATTTCATCAGCTATTTTCTTCTTTATGAGGGTAAATTCCGTTTTGATATTTCAAGCAACCAAAGTCCAAAACTATCGGTTCATATCATTTTGGGAATCATTTTATCAATATTTTCTCAAAATCATTTGATAGAGTACGTACTAAACAAGCCCAACAGCAGTAAAGCCCAAGACAGAGTATCAGTTCGGCATGACTAAAGAGTATCAGTCCGGCGTGACTAAAGAGTTCAGTTCGGTACAACCAAAGAGTTCGGCCCCAGCCTACAGCTCGGTGAAAGCCAACTCATCAAGCTCTGCTCTCAGGTCGGCATCAAGCTCTACTCTCAGATCGGCAAAAGCTGCTCGGCAATAATTCAGCAGTTCGGTCTCAGTATTCGACCGAACTAGGAGATAGTGGACTCATACAAGATTTCTACCTCCACTACACCGACGATCTATTTAGTGGTGTCAAGCAGTCATTAACTCATGCAGGATAGTGGACCCATGCAAGGTCGCCACGATCTCCACGACATCCACTACCTAATAAATGCTGCATGCCACGATCTTAGTTCACTATATAAATAGAACCTAGGTCAGATAGATAAGGTCTTCTGCTTCTTCTTTTAAACTCTAAAAAAGCTCTCTAGAGAGAATATCATAAAGCAGACCAGTGTTGTAAGCTGTAATTCGCAGATCAAGCAATACAAACCTGCCCCATTTCTCCCCGTGGACGTAGATTTACCTCAGTAAATCGAACCACGTAAAACCTCTGTGTCGTAATTTATTTTTACGTGCATTAATTACCATCGAAAATTCGCCGCTTCATCACTGGCGCCGTCTGTGGGAAACAGAGAACCAAATTTGTGATAAAGCGAGTTTTTGATCCTCTTCTACAAAAAAAAAAAAAAAAAAAAATGCATACCAGATCACATAACACCCGTGCCTCCGTCCGTGATAACCATGAGGAAGCTAATCCAGCAGCCCATAGGCCTGGAAAGCAGCCTCGTGAAAAATCTACTTCCAGTTCTCACGGAGAAGGAGCAAGCCGCTCAAAAAGGTCCACACACCGAGTCTTCCCAGCAGCCTGATTTGAACGAGGCTGTCAAGCTGTTCTTGGCCGAGAAGCAGGAGGAGTTCTTAACCTTCCTGCAGAAGAGCCAACAGTCGGAGAAGACAACGGCGGATTCTCCCTCCTCATCCAGACATGAAAGTCACTACCGCAGTAGTGACGTGTCTTCCAGGAGAAAGAATCCTCAACCCGACATGTTCCCTCCTCGGTACCGGAACCACAGGAGAACTCCATCTCCTCCGTACCGAAGAGATGTCGGGTTCGCCATGTACGGAGCATTAAAGACTCCATTCTCGGACGACATCACCCGGACTCCTTTGCCGCGGAACTACCGGACACCGTCAATGACTTATGACGGGCTAGAGGATCCTCATGACTTCTTGGGACGCTATCAATATAATATGGCGAACCAGGGTCTCAATGAGGTCCACATGTGCAAGCTGTTCCCGAGTTGCTCATCGGGAACGCCAGAAGATGGTTCGACAGCCTTCCTCAAGGCAGCATCAGATCCTACCGAGATCTAATGGATGCTTTCCACAGGAGGTTCTTTCAGAAAGCGGAAGCCCGGATCACTTCGGCTCAGCTGCTTTCTATACGTCAAGGTCGCGACGAAAAGATCAGCGACTTCCTGACGAGATTCCATAAGGAATGCCTACAAGTAGATAATCTCAATGATCTACTTGTCATCTCGGCATTCCAAAATGGAATCCTGCCCGGAGCTCTCTACAGAAAGCTCGTGGAGTGCGGTCCGCAAACAGCTCAAGAAATGTGGGACATTGCGGACCAGTTTTCTCGTGCGATGAGGCAGACCGTCGAAAACGGTCGTTAGACAGCTCATCCCAAGGAGACAAAAGGAAGCCCGATCAAAGCGACCAGGTGCTTCCTCGCCGAACTCCTTTTGAAAGAATTCAAAGGGCACCAGTACAAGGCAGATTGGGACCACGTCTCAATCCTGAGAAGCCGCCCGCTCAGTTCGTACCATTAAACAAGTCAAGAGCGGAAATTTTCGAACTACATTCCGATATGTTCGAAAAACCAAAGCGGATGACGAAATCAGCCGCACGGCGACTTCAGGATCAATATTGCTCCTTCCATCAAACCCACGGTCACGATACCGAGGAGTGCCGAGATTTGGCTGCAGGTATTGACGTTCTTGTGAAAACAGGAACGTTAAAAAAATACCAAAGCAAGCAGCCGAAAAAGAACAAAAAGCAGAGAAGTGCGAACTGCAATCCTCAGGATCCGAAAAGACATGAGGATCCCGAAGACGACGACGAGCCGCAATACGATGGAGTAATCCTGACTATTGATGCTCTCCCAAGCCGGGAAGACTAAGTCGTCCCTAAAAGCAGAACGCAGAGGTTCCAATCAAGAGGAACCAACACATAAAAGGCTGAAGAAAGACGAAGTGATTACATTTTCAGATGCCGATCCCGTCCCAGCCATCTCTCCTCACCAAGACGCTATTGTCATCCAAGCCGGGGTGGCAAACAAACTGGTCCACAGAGTATTTGTGGATACAGGAGCGTCAGTCAGCATTCTTTTTAAAGAATGTTTCGATAAAATGGAAGTGGATCCAGCTCGGCTCAGTCCGGCTCCACTTCCTCTGAAAAGTTTCGCCCAGGAGGACACCCGCCCTGAAGGTATTATCAGCCTTCCGATCACGGTGGGAAAGCGCCTACAAGCTCCAATACGATGATCGAGTTCTTTGTGGTGAAAGCTCGGTCTCCGTACAACATCATCCTGGGGAGGGACTGGCTCAACACAGTTCGGGCCGTTTGCTCTACTTATCACCTCACCATCAAGATTCCCACTAAAATGGGATAGCGGTCATCCGAGGTGATCAAAAGAGAGCAAAAGAATGTCTGCAGATTGCGCTTAAAAGTGCCGAGCAATCAGTTCGGCACCATCAAGCATAGCAATCACAGCAACCGGAGTCGGAGGCAAGCGAGATGACCGAAGTCACTTCAGAGCCGAACTCAATGACCGTTCAGTTATACGAAGATGATCCATCCAGAACGGTCAACGTCGGCTTCGCAGGAACGCCTCTACTCCGGGAAAAGATTCAGCTCCTCAAGGAGTACAAAGATGTCTTTGCATGGTCTCCGTTGGACATGACCGGAGCCCCCCGAGGTAATCACTCATCGGTTAAATATTGATCCTTCAATCCGGCCAGTAAAACAGAAGCAAAGACTCTTTGCGGCAGAAAGAAGCCAAGTCATCCATGACGAAGTCCGCCAATTACTAAAAGCGGATGTACTATTCGAGGTGAAATATCCTTCTTGGGTGGCCAATCCTGTGATGATCAAGAAAAAAGGAGGAGGATGGCGGATGTGCATAGATTTTACCGATCTAAACAAGCACTGTCCAAAAGATTGCTATCCCCTTCCGAATATAGATAAAAAAGTAGAAGCTTTGATCGGCTTCGAAATTTTCTGTTTTCTTGATTTATACAAAGGATATCACCAAGTGTTGATGGATGAGAGTGACGCTCCGAAAACAGCTTTCATCACCGATTTCGGCATTTTCGCTTATAAAAAGATGCCATTCGGTTTAAAGAATGCCGGAGCCACTTATCAAAGGATGGTAGACAAGCTTTTTCGGCACCTAATCGGGAAACAGGTTGAAGTGTATGTCGACGACATAGTTGTCAAAAGCAAAAGCACTTCGGAGTACGAAGACAACCTCAAATCCACTCTCGACGTGCTCCGAAAAGCCAACCTCAAACTCAACCCCCAAAAATGTACCTTTTTGGTAGATTCGGGAAAGTTTCTGGGTTGTTGGGTTTCAAAGGACGGACTCAAGGCAAACCTTCAAAAGTTCAAGTCATTCAAACATGGCAATGCCGAAGTCCATACATGACGTGCAAAGGCTAACCGGATGTCTAGCCGCACTGAATCGATTCCTTTCCCAAGCAGCCGAAAAGCAACTGCCGTTCTTCAAAGTGTAAAAAAGCACCAAAGTTCGAGTGGGGAGCCGAGCAGAAAAAGGCCTTTGACGAGCTCAAAAGTTATCTAGCCGAGCTTCCTATTCTCTCTGCTCCAACCGAAGCCGAAGTAATATTCTTATACTTAGCGGCATCAGATCAAACCATCAGCGCGGTGCTTGTACGAGAAGAAGGCCTAAAGCAGTTTCCCATCTACTTTACAAGCCGAGCATTAAGAGGTCCAGAAACAAGGTATCAACCTCTGGAAAAAATTGCTCTGGCGTTAGTAAATGCAGCAAGGAGACTGCGGCCATACTTCTATGCTCACAAGGTATGTGTCTTAACCGATCTGCCTCTTCGGCAAGTTTTGACCAAGCCAGAAGCATCAGGCAGAATCGCCAAATGGGCCATAGAGCTGGGAGAACACTCGATCGAGTACCTACCTCGGAAAGCCATCAAGGGACAAGCCTTGGCAGATTTTCTTACAGAGGCCAAGTTCGATCAAGCAATCCCTGTCATTGCCGAACAGAAAAAGTCTGCCAATGCCGAACTTGCACAGCCCTTGGAATCCGAAGTAGAGCCGCCAGACTGCTGGAGCGGATTCGTAGATGGAGCTTCAAACAAGATGGGAAGTGGAGCTGGTATTTTACTCGTCGCTCCCGACGGACACGAGGTAACCTACTCACTTCGGTTCCTATTCCCCACTACTAATAATGCCCGAGTACGAAGCCCTCCTGGCCGGACTTCAGTTAGCGCAAAGTCTGCTCGTCAAATCTCTCAAAGTCCATTGTGATTCACAAGTCATAGTAAATCACATGTTGGGTACAGTGAAGCCGTGACGAGAGAATGAAGAAGTATTTGGACAAAGCGCAAAGCATCAGCCGAAGTTTCTCCTATTTTCGGATAATCCGCGTTCCCAGAGCGGAAAATAGCCGAGCAGATACCTTAAGTAAGTTGGCCTCAGATCCGAGCTCAAAGGCGGAAGAATTAATGCATCGAAGCATTGATGAAGCCGAGGTACATTCAATATCCAGCTCGCCGAACTGGATGACGCCGATCTTGCAGTATCTGGATCAAGGACAATTGCCCGAAGATAAGAGAGAAGCTCGGAAGATCACGTGCCGAGCACTTCGGTACGAACTTCATGAAGGAGTCCTCTTTAGAAAGTCTTACCTCCAGCCGTTATTGCGGTGCGTAGGACCAGAAGAGACGGACTACATCCTCAGAGAAGTTCATGAAGGGTCGTGCGGTAGCCACATCGGAGCTAGAGCTTTAGCTAAAAAAGTTCTAAGATGGGGATATTATTGGCCAACCTTGGTACAAGAAGCAGTGCAGCTCGTCAACATGCCCGAAGTGCCAAATCCATGCAAATATCCCAAGAATGCCGCAGACCGATCTATCCACTATGCAAAGCCCTTGGCCTTTCATGCAATGGGGCATAGACATAGTGGGACCACTTCCTCAAGCTCCTCGGCAAATGAAATTCCTAGTCGTTGCCGTGGACTACTTTACGAAGTGGGTAGAAGCTGAACCATTAGCTACGATAACGAGCTCGAAGGCATTGGATTTCGTCTGGAAGAACATAGTGTGCCGATTTGGCATACCCCACATCCTCATCTCGGATAACGGGACTCAGTTCACCGACAAGACGTTCAAGAATTGGTGCCAAGAGCTGAATATTCAACAGCGGTTCACTTCGGTCTCTCATCCACAAGCAAACGGACAAACGGAGGTAACAAATCGTATCCTGGTGAAAGGGTTAAAAGCTCGGTTAGAACAAGCCAAAGGACAATGGGTAGAAAATCTCCCTCAAGTCCTATGGTCCTACCGAACTACACCCACAACCTCCAATGGTGAAACTCCATACAGTCTGGTGTACGGCACTGAAGCCGTAATTCCGGTGGAGATCGGCGTACCCAGTCCCCGAACTCTAAATTTCTCCTCAGAAATGAATGACGACGGACTGAGAGCCGAGCTAGATCTTGCCGAAGAAAGAAGAGAATTGGCATGCATAAAAGCAGCCAAGTACAAGGAGCAAGTAGCCCGGTATTACAACCAAAGGGTGAAGAAGCTGCAATTTCAAGTGGGAGATCTCGTCCTGAGAAACAACGAAGTAAGCCGAGCAGAAAAGCTGGGCAAGCTCGAACCCACATGGGAAGGTCCGTATCGGGTATCAGAAGTCCTCGGCAAAGGGTCTTACAAATTGGCTCACATGTCAGGAGAACAGGTACCCCGAACATGGCACATTTCCAACCTCAAAAAGTTCCATTTGTAAGAGACAGTCCGGTCAGTCAGTCTTGAGTCCTGTTTGCTCAATGTGCTTTATTTGGTTTACTTGGTCTTTATTTGTCTCTGTGCGTTTTGTTTGTGTGTTTTGTCTGTCTCTGTGCGTGTCGTCTCTTACAAATGTTACTGAGGTATCTTGTTCTTCGAAGACTGATCCCCTTCTTAGAACATATACAAGCTAACGATTGTGAGTCAAAGCTTCTAAAGAGGATACAAGACCACAATTCAGCTTAAACAAGCAGTTCGTCTGAAACGAGCTGCAACAAGCCCACGATTGTGCGTCAAAGCTTCTAAAGAGGATACAAGACCACAATTCAGCTTAAACAAGCAGTTCGTCTGAAACGAGCTGCAAAAGCACGATTGTGCGTCAAAGCTTCTAAAGAGGATACAAGACCACAATTCAGCTTAAACAAGCACTTCGTCTGAAACGAACTGCAACAAAAGTCCATTCTCGCGATAAAAACTTGCCTGAATTAGGACTAGGGAAAGTCCGATCCACGCGATAAAACTCGCCGAATTAGGACAAGGGAAAGTCCGATCCCCAAATTAGGACAAGGGAAAGTCCGATCCCCAATTAGGACAACGGAAAGTCCGATCCGAGCGATAAAACTCGCCAAATTAGGACACAAACCAAGTCCGGTCAAAGAAGAGTTCACTTCATGAGACCGTGGACAAACATCAACTTACCCCATACTTTTCCAGAATGCCGAAGTGATTCACTTCGCTTTTCGGGGGGGGTAGTGATGGAGTACGTACTAAACAAGCCCAACAGCAGTAAAGCCCAACAGAGTATCAGTTCGGCATGACTAAAGAGTATCAGTCCGGCGTGACTAAAGAGTTCAGTTCGGTACAACCAAAGAGTTCGGCCCAGCCTACAGCTCGGTGAAAGCCAACTCATCAAGCTCTGCTCTCAGGTCGGCATCAAGCTCTACTCTCAGATCGGCAAAAGCTGCTCGGCAATAATTCAGCAGTTCGGTCTCAGTATTCGACCGAACTAGGAGATAGTGGACTCATACAAGATTTCCACCTCCACTACACCGACGATCTATTTAGTGGTGTCAAGCAGTCATTAACTCATGCAGGATAGTGGACCCATGCAAGGTCGCCACGATCTCCACGACATCCACTACCTAATAAATGCTGCATGCCACGATCTTAGTTCACTGTATAAATAGAACCTAGGTCAGATAGATAAGGTCTTCTGCTTCTTCTTTAAACTCTAAAAAAGCTCTCTAGAGAGAATATCATAAAGCAGGCCAGTGTTGTAAGCTGTAATTCGCAGATCAAGCAATACAAACCTGCCCCATTTCTCCCCGTGGACGTAGATTTACCTCAGTAAATCGAACCACGTAAAACTCTGTGTCGTAATTTTTTTTTACGTGCATTATTACCATCGAAAATTCGC
>NW_024598872.1:0-21509 GCF_004379255.2 Salvia splendens
CACGCGCCGAGGCGACGTGGCGGGCTCTCAGCGCACGAGTGACGCCCACTCGCTGCCCCGCGAGTGGGTTTCGTCATGGTGACGCAATAATTCTTTTTTTTAAAATTCGAATTTAATAAAAAAAAAATTTTGCAACAGTATTGTGACCGTTTTTTATCCATTTTTGTATTTTTTTTAAATTTATTTACTCTATAAATACTCCTATTTCATATTCATTTCACTCACAAACACACTCTATTCCTCTCAAATCCTCTCTATTTCCACCCCAATTTTCATCTCAAATCAACTATGTTTTTCTTCTCTCAAATTTAATCAAACTAATGGATCCTTTTGAACAAATGCGTCAAATATTGGAACAATCACTTCAAGAAGATCGACGACGGGAGGCGGAAGAAGCCGCGCCGCCCAACGACGCTCCCGTACGTACATCCATCGTAACCGGGAGGAAGCCGCCGCAAAGTTAGTACGCGACTACTTCTGCGATAACCCAGTTTGGCGGATGAAATTATTAAAATTGTGTACTTTTATTTTTTTAGGATTTTAAGTGTGCGCTTTTTATTTTTTTAAGTTTAAGTTGTAACTTTGTTTAATGTTGTGTGTTTTTTAATAAAGTGTGTTTGTTTTTTTATTAAAGTGTGTTTTTTAATTGAATTGAGTTGGAAATAAAAAAATGAAATTGAATGAATAGTAATTTAAGGAACGGTTAAGGAACGGAGGGTTGCAGGTTCCGTTCCTTAGTTAAGGAATAGAGTAAAAAAGTACAGTGGGGCCCGCAAATAGTAGTTTAAGGAACAGTTTAAGAACGGTATAGGAACATCGTTGTGAATGCGTTAGAACTAACAAAATTTAGTTGAAAAACGAACACTGTCCCCTCCTATAAATAAAGTACTATTCTTAACTTAAGATGTGTCTTTTTTAGATTACATCGAATCTATCGACTTTTTACATGCAAATCTCAATTTGGAACTGTTCAAAAAAAATAATACTGATTTTGGCGTTTTATTTCAATGAATTCAGAACATAAACATTTTTCATAACTTACAAGCCATTAATGATACGAAGATAGTGAATTTGAATAGATTATGTTTTTTGACAGATGGATACATATACAATAGGATGTAATATTGTGCGACGAAAAATAAGTGTATATGTCATTTTGTTCTTCCCACATTATATAAATCATAGAAAATGATGGAAATGACTTTAGATGATTTTTATTAATTAATAACGAAATATTGGTATATGCGACATACAGTTTAATGTTATTAATCTAAAAATAAATAAATTTTATCATAACTTTGAAGGATTCTAATAAAATAATTCTTATCTATTTCAAGTACTAATATAAATACTATATTATTAAAACTTTAATGATAATGACCTGCCTTAACGTGACAACATGAACACCCCATCGATTCCATATTCTATCTGGCGTACATACAAAGAGCCACGATTTTGATTTCAACATCTAACAATGGTTTGTCAACTTGGATTTAGAACTTTGTTCGATAGAGAAAGTACATTTCAAAATTTGATATACTATCATTTATACGTTTATTGTGATGATATATGTAGTGATTTTCACACTATAATAAATTAATAATATAGGAGTATAGAGTATGAAAGGAAAGTGAATCAATCTATAACACCAAATCCATGATTTTATTAGCGAGTCTAAAGTTTCGTTAACAGTTGTGACTTATTGCTTGCTCATTTTATCTCAAGCCTTTCACTGTGTGCGCGCCACCGTCGTTGCATGACTCATCATGCAACAACGAGATCTCATTCATTTATTTTTAAATGATACTTCTTCATTGAAATCTAAACCATTTATATTTATGTGTTTACACATTGCATTGACTACATAACATCGCATGCATTCTCTATTCAGATTTGATCTTGAATACTCATCAATTGCATTCTTAATTATATAGGTTAATTTATTTAATATTATCAGAACTTCATCAATTTATAAGTATGGAGACTTCTATGGGGGTGAAAACTTAAATACAATTAATTTTGGGAAGACGACAATTAATAAAATTACTCTTTTAATAGGGATAAAGACATGTATTGCAAAAAAACAAAGCATTCACATAAATGCTTTGTTGAAAAGTTTATCCATTTATTTGACTTTAGTATTTACAATATTTGTTCCAATTTAAGCGATGCAATTCATGTCAAGACCATAATTAAGAAAAAAGAAAATATGTTAAATAGAGAAAGATTAAAATGAAAGAAAGAATAGAAAACGAAATAGAACTATAGAAGAGAGAATAAGCTTAATCTGCAACTTAGCTTGGAACCAAATAAAGAATACTGATTTTCATCACCTAACTTGTGATCGATGGAGTTTTATCAATTACTTGTATTTAGTCTGTTCAAAAAAAAAAAAATTTGTTTTTCTTTTTTGTTACGTTCATTAAAATTAGCATTTACTATATATTTAAGGTAAATCGGCGGATCTCATTTTTCGTTAAAAATATTTATTATCACTCTTTAATTTTTATGTTTTTCTTATTTTATGAATTTTATCACAATTGATATAATTCAGTATAGAAATTAATTTTCCATTATCTAAATTTAGTATCTATATTACTAGTGGGAGTGATTAATTGAACTAATCATTTAATTGCTAACTATAACTAATTTAAGACCATAGGCTCGCCGATTTTTAGCGCTCGCCGGTCCGCTCGCCGAACTATTGCAACCAGCGAGCGCCAAATCGGCGAGAAAAACGGCGAGCGCGCTCTCCGATCGGCTGACCGCTATTGCAGGCTCCCGATTGGCGAGCGATCGGCAAGCGAAAATTTTAATTTTTTTATTTAATGTTTTTTTAAATGAAACTCATTCTTGGTTGTTTCTCTCTTTATAGAGACATCCGTGAATGTTTTATGTTCCACTTTCGATGAGGGACAAACTCATTCTTGGTTGTTTCTCTTTTATAGAGACATCCTTGAATATTTTATGTTCCATTTTCGATGTGGGACAAACTCATTCTTGGTTGTTTCTCTTTTATAGAGACATCCGTGAATGTTTTATGTTCCACTTTCGATGTGGGACAAACTCATTCTTGGTTGACATCCGTGAATATTTTATGTTCCACTTTCGATGTGGGACAAACTCATTCTTGGTTGTTTCTCTTTTATAGAGACATCCTTGAATGTTTTATGTTACACTTTCGATGTGGGACAAACTCATTAATGAAGATGTTGTAATGTTATTTTAATTTTAATGAAGTGTGTTTTTTTAATTAATGTACTTTTTAAATTTTAATATTATTATTGAATTTTTCCGTATCTGTGTCGTATATTTAATTCCGTATTTGGTGTGATTGTTAATTATTTGTTTTTTATAATTTTATTTATTGTGGTAGGCTATGACTGAGCTATTACTTATCTAGTTGCTTATCCTAATGATGTGGTAGAAGGAGTTTGTGGCTGGGCTATGGCTGACCGATTCTTATGGTGGATGCTCTAAAGATTCCACTGAGCAAAAGAGGCAACAAAAGAGAGTAATATTCAAAGAGGAATCTATTGTTGTTTAAATTAGTGAGAGCATAGCAGAAAATATCTTCCACCACCGCTTCGCCGGAAAATTCGCTGTCAACGCGCATTCTCTCCGCCCTCTCTCTCCGCATAAGATACTAACAATTCGATCTCGTTTGATTTCAGCATTGCGAATTCAAAATTACCAGATTTGAAGGAGGAGAGAGAAAGCGGATCTCCACTCGCTTATCTGATTCCAGATCTCGTTTTATACAATCTCACCACAGAGGCGGCGCATCGATCGGCCATGGCCGCCGCCGGCGACGACGATAAGAAGTACATCACCTCCGACGATCTCAGCAAGCACAACAAATCCGGCGATCTGTGGCTCTCAATCCAGGGCAAAGTCTACAACGTCACCGATTGGCGAAGCGCCACCCCGGCGGCGAGGTTCCTCTTCTCAATCTCGCTGGCCAGGACGTCACCGACGCATTCATCGCCTTCCACCCTGGCTCCGCCTGGAAGCACCTGGACAGTCTCTTCACCGGCTACCACCTCCGCGACTTCCACGTCTCGGAAATGTCTCGCGATTACCGCACCCTCGCGACGCAGTTCGCCAGATCCGGAATGTTCGAGAAGAAAGGCCACGGCGTGATCTACAGCCTCTGCTTCGTCTCCTTCCTCCTCGCCGCCTGCTTCTACGGCGTCCTCGGCTGCGACGGTTTCCTCACCCACATTCTCTCCGGATGCCTCCTCGGATTAATCTGGATGCAGGTCGCCTACCTAGGGCACGACTCCGGCCACTACAACATCATGATTAGCCCTAGATTCAACAAATTAGCGCAGATCCTCACCGAAAACTGCCTCACCGGCATCAGCATTGCGTGGTGGAAGTGGACGCACAACGCGCACCACATCGCGTGCAACAGCCTCGATTACGACCCCGATCTCCAGCACCTCCCGATGCTCGCCGTCTCCAACCGCTTCTTCACCAACCTCACCTCCAAATTCTACAACAGGAAGCTCGATTCGATCCAATCGCTCGATTCTTCATCAGCTACCAACACCTCACATACTACCCCGTGATGTGCGTCGCCAGAGTCAATCTCTACCTCCAAACATTCCTCCTCCTCCTCTCCAGCCGCAGAGTCCCCGACAGAGGCCTCAACATTTTAGGAATCATGGTGTTCTGGACATGGTTCCCTCTCCTCGTCTCATTTTTACCCAATTGGACGGAGAGAGTCCTCTTCGTGCTAGCCAGCTTCTGCGTCTGCTCAATCCAAACATCCAATTCACGCTCAACCACTTCGCCGCCGACGTCTACGTAGGCCCGCCGAAGGGGAACAACTGGTTCGAAAAAACAAACCGCTGGAACAATCGACATTGACTGCCCTTCTTATATGGATTGGTTTTTCGGCGGGCTCCAATTTCAGCTGGAGCATCATCTCTTTCCAAGGCTGCCGAGGTGCCATTTGAGGAAGGTTTCCCCCATTATCAGAGACCTCTGCAAGAAGCACAACTTGCCATACCGGAGCTTGACGTTTGTGAGGCGAACAAGTGGACGCTGCGGACGCTCAGGGCCGCCGCGGTCGAGGCCCGAGACTTCTCCATGGTGCCGAGAAACTTGCTGTGGGAAGCTGTCAACACACATGGATGAAATGAGAGTAATTCATTTCTCACTCACACGCTCTTCCTTAATTTTGTTTTTCTATTCTTTATTCTGTTTTGAAATTATTTGATCAACTCTTTGGAACAGCTTGTGATAACCTTATGTGTTTGAAGTTGTTCATTGCATATTTATACGTATCTATTATGTTTGGAGCAACTGCTGTCACTATTCATATTTATTACAGTAACTGTTTTGTTGGTGAAGAAGGTTTGAATTCTGAAGTAATAAGTTGGTTTTGGGGTGGTGGAGGCAACCTATATACTGAAATTGAATGAGTTGCTGCACTTTAATTAGTTGGCCAAAGTCCATCGAATAAGATTTTGCATTGGATAAATTGAAACAATCTCCCTAGGAATGATATAGAGCATCCACATTAGCGCCGGAAAACCCGGCTGGTGCGAGGCCGCCGCGTGGCCACCACGAACACCAGCCCCATTCACGGCGATTAGTCCTGTAAATTCGGATACACGAACCTGAAATATCTAAATTGTCCTACCCAATACCCGACTCATATATGAATCGGATACCCTAATACCTGATGCGGGTACCTGAACTCGACTAATTGAGTACATGTAAATCCAAATTATTATATTTCAAATTTATTCTATTATATAAATTATATTTTGATGTATATGATTAAAAATAACATAATAGTACGATTTAAAAAAAATCAAATTTTGGCATAATTCGAAACTCTAAGATTCTTACATAATTGGACCCTATCTAGATAAAATTATTTATCATGAATCCATAAACGGGGACTAATCAAGTATTAATTGGGTAACTGAATACGGGTTCGGGTATCTAAAATCTAAAAAGTTTTTACATCAGTTACCTAAAGTCGTAATTTCGGGTACTCAAAATATGTTGGGTATCGGGTATACTCGAAACCCGAGAATTAAATTTGCACTCCTAGCAGCGCCACAAAAACACAGTGGCGGCTGTGGTCGCATCCCAATTAATTGCTCCGTCCGTTCTTTATTAATTGAAACATTTTTCTATTTCAGACATTCCAAGATAATTAAATCATTTTTGCAAAAAGTAACACATTTTTTTTCCTTATTTTATCCTCCTCCTACTTAACATAGTAGGAGTAGTAAACATCTCTTTTTTAATCTATATGCTGATAAGAAAAGACTCAAATAATAAGAAATAAAGGGAGTGATATTTTTTTTCCAACTTGAAGTATTTTTTTCATAAATTTGTTGGTTCCATTTTTATGATGGCATGGAACTGCCTCACTTTTAAGACAATCCATCCCAAGGTGCTTCGCTTCAATTCCGATAATTTCTTAGTTTGACATGTTTCCATTCATGTAGAATCAAGTTATGTCGACATGTTCCCATGAAGAATCAAGTTATGTCGACATGTTCCCATGAAGAATCAAGTTATGATCGATTCCAACATGATCTAATTCAAGAATTTTGCATATAAATAATTTAAAATAATAAATGGTAATCATTGTTAAATCCACAATGAGGTGCTATATTCCGTCACATCAGCATTTTATCCTCCTCCCCATTCATCTGCAGTGGTGCGCCTTATAATATTAACTAATATTTTATATTTTTTTTATTTTTTATGTTTGTAAATATGTCAATTATTAGCAAATAAATATAAAAATACCACAAATAAAAGGAAAATTCTACATTTACTTAATTAGAATTTTTTTTACAACGATAGGAAAATAGGAAGAGTTGAAATTGAGATGAGGAAGAGAGTAGAGTGAAAGGTGTGAAATAAAGTAAAAATATGGTGATATAAATAGAAGAAATTTTCTTAAAAAAATTGTGTTGCATCGTCTAGACTATCCTCCTTATCCCTTGCAATGGGGCGGAGGATGGGTCAGACGGAGGATGCAAAAAATGGTTCATCGTCCGCGGAGGATGCATAGGGCGCGAGGATAGATGGAGCATCCTCCGCCCACCTGCAGTGGCGGAGGATGGATCAGGCGGGCTATCCTCCGTCTCATTGTGGATGTGGGCCCAAATCCACTTTTATTCATTTTTTTACTCTCTGCTCTTCCGCAAGAGCACAACACCCACATTCATATTCTTCGGCAAGAGCATGCTCAAGGGTCCCACCATTCTCTTATTCAATTTAAATACTTCAATTACTAAAAACATTTCCACAATATTAAAATGCTTAAAAATACCCGAAATACTATTACAAATTACTAAAAATTTAAAAATTACATAATTAAAATCCTAAATTAAAATTACATAATTAAAATCCTAAAAATTGAGAGAGTTGTTTGGTGTAGTATGATTTTTTGTGTTGAAATGGAGGTATTTATAGATGAAAGTGTGAATTTTGGGATAAAATAATAATGAAAAATAAATTAAAAGTTTGGAAAAAATGGATATTTTTTTATTGGGAAGTGGGAAAATATTTTTTTTATTAAATCTGAATTTTTCATGTTTTTTTGAATTAATAAATAAATAAATAAATGATAAACCAACGGTCAATCAAAGCATGCCACGTCAGCTGCTCGTGCTCTTGCCGTCGGCACGGCGGTGCTCTTAGCTAAGAGCAAGGCCGTGCCGTCGGCAAGAGCACAACGGTGAGCAGGTACGTGGCGTCGGCAAGAGCAGGGTACCCGTCATGCCGACGGCACAGCACCTCCTCTTAGCTAAGAGCACCGATGTGTATCCTCAAGGGATCTTACTTTTTCAAAAAGATATAAATTGAGAATATATATTTCTCATTTACCTTTTTAAAAAATTAAATATATAATAAATTTTAAAGGAAGAAATTAAATGAAAGACAAAAAAGTACTCGTCATCTACCTCTTGTGCGTGAAGAAAATGTAAACATATCTCTTCAATATTAAAAGAATTTCAATACTACCTTTCCAAAGAATGATTTTTTATAAGAGAATCAATATAATAATTATTTCTTTTTGTCTTTTCATTTATCTTTTACTCGAGTTACTATTTAGAGCACCCGTAATGCATCCAGCGGGTATCTCTAATCTCGTTCCTTCGAGACGAGACGGATGCGAGACGTGTTACAACGTCCCGTCTCATCACCATCCCGCCGAGACGCCCGTCCCACCGAGACAGATGGCGAGCGGTCTCGCCACGCGCCCGCGCGACGTGGCGCGCGGTAGCGCCACGTGTGACGCCCACTCGCCGGCCCGCGAGTGGGCTTCGTCACGCTGACGCAATAAATTATTTTTTTAAAATTCGAATTTAAAAAAAAAATAAAAATTAAAAAACAGTAATATTACCGTTTTTAAAATAAAGAATTTATTTTTATTTTTATTATTTTTTATTTTTTACTCTATAAATACTCCTATTTCATCCTCATTACACACACAAAACACGTCTATTCTTCCCAAATCATCTTCATTTCCTCTCCAATTTTCATCTAACCTCTCCAATTTAACAAAATGTCCGACGACGGAAACTCTGGCGGTGGCGGCTCCGGCGGGTTTGACATCAACGCGTTTGGCGACTGGGGGCATGTACAATGTATTGGGTGGTTCGAGTTCTGGTTCGTTGACGCTGGGCACCCAAGGTTCGTCGACGCCGGCGGGGTACCAACCACCCATTTTGATGTGGATGCATACGCTCGTCCCTCCGCCCCGAGGTATTCACAGGGATTATCCCAAATTAGGGAGGATTATCAGGATGAACCCACTCCGGAAGGAGGACGCGACGGTGGAAACTCTAGGGCATTCGACGCCATGGAGGAAGAGGCGGAGGCAGCCGATGAGGAGGAGGATGTAGGCCGGCATCCGTACAGCCGCAAGGACATGATGGCTGTGTACAACGCCTGGATCATCGTCTCGTATGATCCCATCGTCGGGAATCAACAAACCCAGAAGTGCTTCTGGGAAAAGGTCACCGAGGCCTACAACGAGATTAAGCCGAAGGGGTCCCGCCGCCGCAGATTGAAGATGCTCCGCCCTCACTTTGACCGAGTCGACAGAGAGGTCAAAAAATTATGCGGCATCTACAAGACTGAAGCGTCTCATTACCAAAGCGGAGCCATGGGAGCCGACATTCTGATATCGGCTTTGTGAGTCTATTTCGACTACACCGGCAAAGAATTCAAACATGCCGATGTTTGGGAGGTCGTCAAAGACGAGACAAGGTGTGCCGGCAGTGTCCAGTCCAGCACGGGCTCGACCTCGAAGCGCACGAAGCACACGGCGAGTGGCCAATACTCGTCTAGTGGGGGCGGTTCAGGCAGCGCCGCACAAGAGGATGCCTCGCAGGAGGTTGAGGCACGGCGGACGATGCAGGGGGGTCCTCCCGTGGGCGCCATCGGCCGCAAGGGACCAAGGCGGAGAAGGCGGCTAGAGGGAGGAGGGGCCAAGGCGAATCAAGCCAGGCCGGCTCCCAAGGGCCGCCCTCCTCCTTAATGTCCATGTACTTCACCGCCACGATGGCCGACACTCCCCGCATGACGCGTGCCCAATTTCAAGCCCATCATGCTGGCACTGTGTATCTGGCGGGACAACTTGGTATTCTGCCTCCGGGGGATGATTCGTCGGCGGAGTAGTTTTTTATAATTTCTATAAAATTGTATTTTAAATTATGTCTTTTTTTATTTATTTTGTCACGAATTTAATTATGTATTTTTTTAGGATTTTAAGTTGTAATTTTTATTTTATTTAATGAAGTGTGTTTTTATTAATTGAATTTGTTGGAAATAAAAATAAAAAATGAAATTGAATGAATAGTTAAGGGACGAGATGATTAAGAGACGCATAAGAGATGGAGGGTTGCAGGTTCTGTCTCTAAGATAAGAGATGTAGTGAAAAGTACAGTGGGGCCCATGAATAGTTAAGAGATGAGATGGTTAAAAGATAGATAAGAGACAGCGTTGCGGATGGCCTTAAGAGCATTGCCAAATATATTAACATTGAAAAATTAGGAGCAAATCCACTCATATAACATTAGTTTGGCACTGGAAATTTGGTTGTTAAATCACTTTCACCCCTTCCTCAATCTAGTACTTTATTTTTCATCACTAAATATCCAAGCTTTGCCATCCAATCTTTCATATAGTACATTGCAAATATATTTAACTCTAGCAAAGATTGATTCTACAAGAAAGAGAGAATAAATAGAAACTACAACAATGTGAACTCACTCTCACCCTTTCCTATATTTCTACTACTTTTCATAAATCATAAACTATGCTTTGTAAAATTCAGGAAGATGATAAAAAAAAAAGAAATTCAGGAAGATGATGGCCTTACTTCATTTCCACTATCATCAACCTAAAAAAGCAATAGACAAAGAAGGGAGTAGTAGGATATGTTGCTATTTTTCTTCTTCACAATTTATCAAAATTTGATATTGCAGAATTTTTGCTCAAAATTACAAAAAATTTCCTTCAAAATCTCACCTTTAACTACCAATACCTCGAAATAAAAATTGACACTTATATTCAAGATATCTTCTTGTGCACATAGAATTCCTATGTGCAAAACAAAACCTTCAATTAGTACATTTTAATTTAACTTAATCACCTAATTAACCTAATTAATTTAGTAACATTTTATTTCATACCATAAATTATTTTAATAATAGATAATTTAGAACATGTAACGCAAACATAATATTAATATTTTACATAGGAAAATATATTCTAGTTAAGCACTTACATATCACCTCTGTCCAGCTACTTCCAGTTCTATTGATATACAGTCATTTTTGCAATGTGCATCTAAATATCAAACTATTTCGAAGATCATGTCATTTTTATTTTTAACTCTTAAAAGTCAATTCATAAAGTATAATTAAATTTTGAATTTATTGAATTTTGTTGGTAGTATTATTTGTATTTAAGGATTTACTATTTGGTATAGTATAAAACTTTACAACAATTAGGGTTGATTTTTGCAATACTATTTTCTTTTTGTGGAATAATTTTATCCATAGAAGGTTAGCAGCACATGTACCAGCCCATTGATGATACTAGTATTTAATACTTGAATTATTGTATTAATGATTATAACTATAGGGTCGTGATCAATTAAGCTTTTTTAGCCAAATTGAGAATTGAGATGCATTATCAGCCACTCATTTTTATTAAATGGGTGGTCCAGAATTTGTCACATGGAAACTATTTTTAGATTAATTAATTATGAAAGAGTAGAATGGTAATTTCATAGTACATTTTATTCAATAAATACTTGTTTTTAATTTTAATTTTTTAATTTTTTTTATAATTTTTTAAATTTTTTTTAATTTTTTTAAAAATTCTTTTTGTCAACTACATATACAGTTCATGTCAACTACACACATATAATGTCAACTATGTGTACAATCCAAGTCAACTACATATACAATTCATGTCAACTACATACATATAATGTCAACTACATATACAATTCATGTCAACTATACACATATAATGTCAACTATAAGTTGTTGACATTTGATGTGCAGGCTGTTGACATTTGATGTGCAGGCTATTGACATTTGATATGCATGCTATTGACGATAATACTCCCGAGTTGACATAATCTACTTACAGTTTACATTTTAAAAATGTTGCGGATGAGTGGCTGAAAATGTATCTCAATTCTCAATTAAGCTAAAAATCTCAACCTAACAGGACCATATATCTATATGTGTACACATGATATATTGTTTGCAAATTTAAGTTAAGACTAAAGATCCATTTTGGTCCTTAACATATTGCGATTTTTTTTATCTTGGTCTAAAACATTATCTTTTGAATTATTCAGTCCCTCACAAATAAAAATGGGTCACATTTGGTCCATTTTGGACGGTTCCGTCAAAAAATTGACGGTCAACGAATTTTAATTCGATTTTGACCAGATTAAGAGTTAATAATTATGTTTTATTAATGTCTAATATGTAATTAACCCAAACCTCCCTCACCACCTCCGCTACGGCGTCCACCTTCCATCATCCCTCAGCCTCACCCACCGTCTCATCCCTCAGCCTCACCCCCTCCTTTCATCATCTCCCTCACCACCTCCGCCACGACATCCACCTTCCTCGCCTCGCTCAACTCAGCAATCAATCCCCCATAGCTGTCACAATCGGGGACTCATCCTGGCCTTCCCATCCCTTTCAACACCTCCGCCGCTTCCCCAAATTGACCGATTTTCGAAAGAGTCAGAAATAGATAATTGCAGGTGCCGCAATCGAGGGTGTATCTGATCGATTTCATCTCTGGCAAAATTAGCGACGACGATGCCTTCCGGTGTTGCCACAGCCATGATTTGAGAGGGGGAGGTGGAACTGCGGCGGGGGGAGGCAGCCGTAGCGGATGGTGCCTGGACGACGGCGAGGGCGAGGGGGAGGTGGTCGATGGAGGGGTCGAGGGAGAGGAAGAGGAGGCGAGACGACGACTTGACGGTGAGCAGCAGCGGCAGAACACCGGGAGTCGGAAGTCGGCATGTCCGAGGAGAAATGAGGGTGCCGCGAAATCGATTTTGAGGCAGACGGGGATGACACCGAGAAGGCAGTGTTTCAATTTGGAACTTCTAATTGAGAAGAAAAGAGCGAGAGAAGGATATGACAGAGATAGAAAGAGGGAGGAGGGGGACCGAAGGTGATGGTACGGCGGAGCTTGACGGCGGAGATGCTGGAGGGGGGAACCGTCAAATTTTTGATGGAACGGTCCAAAATGGATCAAATGTGACCCGTTTTTATTTGTGAGGAACCAAATAATTCAAAAGATAATGTTTTGGATCAAAATAAAAAAAATCGTAATATGTTAAGAACCAAAATGTGCCTTTAGTCTTAAGTTAATTAACAACTAACATTCCAGCCTACTTTACAAACAAACCAAACCCATCTCTAGATCTGTTTTTTTTTTCTTGGATTCGAAAATAATAAAATAATCTCATTTTTCTCTCTTACCCTAACTAAATAATTATACATATGCATGCGTTGGACTAAGAATGACTGATATAGCCACGTCAGCAGATTAAATCTTAACCATCTTTTTCACAAAAATGAAAAAAGAGGACTCATTACTATACACGATTCAGCAAATCCATGATATTTAGCATCCCAAAACTTCCCAAAACTCAGTTTCCTTTTCCAATTTCTGCGAATTTTGGGGGTAAATTTTGGGTACCAACATTCTTGAAACGAGTATGTCGATGTGGAAGAGATTTCAGCTATAAAGATTTGATTTTTTTGGTGTTTCTTTTCATGGGAGTGTAAATGGGTTCACTTGAAACTGGATTGGTATTGAAGAGGGATCATAATTTGCAGCGTTCCTCTTCTTCGAGGAGCTCTAGCAGCAGTAATAGTTTTGGATTTTCGGGGCAAAGGAGCAGATCAAGATTTGCAAGAGCTGTCCTTTTCAAGAAAATGGATTATCTGCAGTTGATTTGCTCGGTTGCTGTTTTCTTCTTCTTCGTTTTCTTCTTCCAGATTTTCTTCTTGCCGGGCTCGGTGATTGAAGATGGGAATAATGGCCGTGATTTGTTCGGGAGGAATGTTGGAGCTGATTCTGAGGGTTTTTCGTTTTTGAAAGGGTTGGATTTTGATGAAGATTTGAATTTTGAGCCTTTGAAAATCATTGAGAAGTTTCGGAAGGAAGGTGGTGTTGGGAATGAGAGTGGAGTTGTGAGATTTGGATACAGAAAACCGAGGATTGCTTTGGTGAGCATTGTAAAGATTTGACTCTTACTGAATTTGATTCCTGTTTATTTGGGATTTTGTGAATTTAGCTAGTAGAGTTGATCTCTGAGCAATGTAGTTGAAATGAACAGCTTTGGGATGTATGTTTTTGTAGGTTTTTACTGATCTATGGGTTGATCAGCATCAAATACTAATGGCTACTGTTGCTACGGCTTTGATGGAGATTGGATATGAAATTGAGGTGACAATTCATTAGTTCGTTGCAATTCATATTTCTTATAAAGATATACTCAAGATGGATAGGTGGCTCTGTACCTAAGCCGTTTTTATGTTGTCAAAGTTCATTTAGTTTTGATGATTTCAAAATTTTAACCTTTTTAATAATATGATCATGCTAAGTACTTATATGTAAGTTCCTACAATGCATTCTGAAAAACGCTGTAAGTTTCATGCATATGTTTGCTCGAGTTACCATAGTGAGCTGAGATGAGGGGAAGAACGATAGTATTTTTTTGGGTGCTCTACATAACGCTGCAATGTATTCAGTCTAACCTAACCTTGACTAGATATGATGATGTTGACTAAGTTTCTTAAAATCTCTACTATTCTACTTTTCCTATTTGATTGGAACTAGTATGATAAATATTTTTGTGCTAAATGTTTGCAGCCTCTAATAGCTGTCGAAGCTTATCATTTTTGGATTTGGTGCATACCTAAATCCTTTTCTTGGATAAGTAATTACTAATTAAGAAGAATACCATTGGAAACTTTGATTATTTGGAAGTACTATGTTTTAATTTAGCAGGAATCTGCTTTAAAGCTGTGTTTTTGGGCCTAATGTTAGAGGGAGTGGATCTTTGGGATCAATATTTCGGGTACAAAATCACATTTTTAGCTGGATATCATCTTGCTTAGGAGGCAACTTGGATAAAGGTGATAACTATGCCACAAACAGAATCTGAGTTTTATGGACTTATATCTGATTGTCGTTATCACTGTTGCTGTTGTTTCCCTTAAACTTGAGTCAGAACTTGAGCTGGAAACAGACATTAATATGCTCTTTGTCTTTCCAGGTATTCACAATGGAAAATGGTCCAGCACGTGCTATCTGGAGAAATATAAGTGTTACTGTCAGCACCGCTGACAATGATATGACGTTTGCTGTAGATTGGCTGGAGTATGCATATTTCCCTCGACTTCATGTTAATAAATTCTTCATTATCTTTGGGATTGAACAGCTATAATATTTGAAATTTATCACTGTAGTTACACTTGAACGTACCCACCATTCTCATGTCTCTAAAATAACTTCTTTCCGTGTTGTCCAGTTGGCAAAGAGATTCGTCATGGAAATTTTATATTGATTCCTATTCTCCATACATTTTTCTTTGATTTTTTCTCCAATTGTGTTCTTTCATTGTTCACTCTTCATAAAGTGCTAAGGTTGCAATTTCTTTGTTGTTTGATGCATTTATAAGGACTTCGGGTTTAAGAACTTATTCAGCTCCAGCTGTAATAGGATATCGGTGATTCAGGAGAGAAGCCAAAATATGATGGTAGATGCTCTAATCTTCTGCTTCTTTTGCAGCTATGATGCTGTTCTCGTGAATTCTCTTAATGCTGCAGGGTTCTTATCTTGGTAAGCAACATCGTTTTATTTTGTCATCCATTTTAATTTATCTTGTGACAGTTTGAGTTTTGTTATTGACTATATCTTTTTGCTGATAACATAAAATGCTTTACTCCTCAGTCTTATGCAGGATCCTTTCAAACATGTTCCTGTTGTATGGACCATCCACGAACAAGCACTAGCAGACCAATTAAGACAATATGTTTCTAGTGGCCAAAGTGAGCTGATCGATATGTGGAGAAAATACTTCAGCCGGGCCACTGTTGTTGTCTTCCCAAACTATATTCTGCCGGTAAGCACATTTTACTTGTTATTATCTACCAACTAAAAAAAAAGAGTCCTTAAATAATTACTAGGAGTAAACGTGAAAGTTTTACCCTTTCGAGTGGTTATGGAGGAGGATACAAAGCCTGAAACTAATTTGTTGCCAATTTTAATACTCATGAATGAAAATTGTTGTTGAGTGTATCTGGGAAAATGAGAGGATGCTACAGTGATTTACATGACCAATTCCTAGATTAATGCAGATAGTGTATTCGATGTGTGATCCTGGAAATTACTTTGTCATTTCGGGCTCTCCTGAAGAAGCTTGGAAAGCTGATAGGCAAAAGGCTTTAGTAAAAGAGAATATACCACCGAATGTGGAATATGGACCAGATGATTTCGTTATTGCAGTTGTGGGCAGTCAACTATCATATAGAGGATTATGGCTAGAGCATGCCTTTGTTTTAAAGGCTTTATACCCGCTATATAAGGACTTTGGTGATTCAAGCTCCCGTCTTAAAATCATAATCTCAACTGGCGACTCCACTAGCAACTACAGTAGTATCGTGGAGGTGAGAATATAATTTATATTTAAACTGCTATCACGTTCACGGAGACCTTGCAAGACGCAAGCACATTTTGATAATGCAATTGATGAAATGAAGGGAGCTTGCCTTTTTTAAATCCTTCTATACTAATAGACTGGATTTCTTGCTGCAGACCATTGCCCTAAAATTTGGATTTCCAAAGGATACGGTGAAGCATGTTGCTGTGGACCAAAACATAGACACTGTGATAGACACAGCTGATCTCGTAGTGTACGGATCCTTCCTTGAAGAGCATTCTTTTCCCGGTGTTTTGCTGAAATCTATGTGTTTCGAGAAACCTATAGTAGCTCCAGATCTACCTGCTACAAGGAAATATGTAAGCACAATAATCATAATCATCTTGATTGGTAAATTTAGCAGAGAATACATTTATTATTTTCTAATTTTCCCTGCTTAATGGATTCATGAATATCTTAGGTAAGTGACAAGGTAAATGGCTACCTTTTCCAAAGGAACAATATGAGGGCTATACTATCTGTTTGCAAGTGGTTTCAAATGGTAAACTCTCAGTTTCAGCTCGGAATGTTGCATCAAATGGAAAACATGCAGCTAAAAACTTAATGGTCTCGGAAAGCGTGGATGGATATGCTTCACTATTGGAAAACATCCTTATGCTCCCTTCCGAAGTAGCTCTACCCCTGGCTGCCAAAAGCATTCCCAACAAACTGAAAACTGAATGGCGATGGTCTCCTTTTCGAAGCTATTTCGGACATCCATTCTCCTAGCAAAGACACTGTGGAGTCTGTAGACAAGATTGAGAAACTATTTGATCATGCCACCGGAGAAACTCTGTGTCGTTGATTTCACCGAATGAAACATTTTTGTATTCCATATGGGAAGAGCAAAAGAACATGAATATTGCTTACACGAAAAAGAACAGGGAGATGCAGAGGTAAGTAAATCTGGTTTTGCCACCCTCTATGAATTCGAGCATGATAAATTCGTACTGGGCTTCTTTGGTTTGCTGAGTCATTTCTTTGGTGAACCTGATCCAGTTGAAGGATAGGACAGATCAGCCTCGAGCAAATGGGATGAAATATATCGAAGTGTCAGGAGGATTGATCGTACGTTGCACGAAAGAGATGAAGGAGAAACTTGAAAGAACTGGCCAACCACTATGATTTACGAACCTTACTTTGGAGCAGGAACCTGGCCCTTCTTGCACCGCACTTCATTATATAGAGGGATTGGACTGGTGAGTACTCGACCATGCACCATGTATTTTTCCTGTTTGCTGTCAGCTTACTAGCATTTGGCTGATGCAATGTGTGAATGCATTGGCTAGTCCACGAGAGGTAGAAGGCCTGGAGCTGATGATGTGGATGGGCCTTCTCGTCTGTCTTGTTGAATAATGCCTACTATCGAGATGTATTAGGAGAATATGGAGCCTTCTTCGCAATTGCTAACCGGATTGACCGCATTCATAAGAATGCTTGGATAGGATTTCAGTCCTGGAGAGCTACAGCACACATGGTACCTTTATTTTGCTCTCTAAGCATTACGTGACTAACTCTTGTTTCGTCACAAATCTTTTGCAACTCTAGATTAACCGAAAGTACTTCGGTTGATTATTTATTTCCAAATCTATAGAAGTAACGTTGAGCATACGGTGTTGATGTTCCGATAAGAAATTGAATGACCATCTACTCGGGCTTGATTCAAATATGCAATCGAGATGTTAGCAATTATTCTTAGTCACTAATCACTATAAATAAGTGTTTAAAAAATATTTTTGAATCATTTTGTGTGGTTTGTTCCTCAACAAAACTTATCCATGTCTAACCCGAATATTTTAACAGGTATCTATGTCCAAGACTGCTGAAAAAGTCGCTGTTGGACGCTGTAGAAGCACGAAAGCATGGAGACACTTTGTATTTCTGGGCCCGGCTCGACAAGGACCAGAGAAACCCATTGAAAACAGGATTTCTGGTCATTTTGCGATGCTATAAATGCGGAATTGCCGGTAAGTATTCTCGTATGATCTTATCACTTTCAAGTCCATTTCTTCCCACACATGGCAGAAGAGATAATGTGATTAGTGTTGCTATTTTCTCAAAGTATTGCCACGAGATTAGGTTCGTATGTGCATTTGACCTGATATATTTTTGCCGTGGCTATCAGGTCTGTTTCTTGGAGACTCTGAAACAGATGTACGGCATAAAACATAACTTGACTTCTTTACCTGTCATGCCATCGAGTGATGGCACTGGTCTGTCATGCATTCGTGGGCTCTTCCTACCAAGTCCTTCTTGGAGTTCGTCATGTTTTCAAGGTTCGAACTTTTTAAAAAATCCTGTCACGTAAGATTCCAATGCACGAACATATCTTTTAACAAGCTATTGTTTTGTCGATTCATAGAATCTTCGTGGATGCACTTGATGCACAATTCCACGAGGATGACCAAAAAACCGGGCTCTGCAGTCTTGGCATACAAAGTACGCTTCCTTTAACCATCATCGATAAACATGAGTTTTTTCTTGTGAATATCCTCTCTCAACATACATGTTATCTGAAATGTATCAGGACAAGCACTGCTACTCTCGTTTGCTTGAATTGCTCGTAAACGTGTTGGGCATACCATAGTGCAGAAGAATGGTGTACGTAGACCCAGAGACGGGTTTTATGCAGGAACAGCACGGGCTGAAAAGCCGGAGGGGTCAGATGGATCAAGTGTGTTTCAGTTCTCCATTCTTAAAGCCATGGACGAGGACTTGGCCGAGGAATCTGACACGGATCGTTTCATACAGACGACGGCTCTGGCCATCAACGGGCGAAATAGCATGGCAAGGTACCTATGAGAAGGAGAGAGGAATCGGAAAATCAGAGAGAAGGAGAAGAAGAGGCAACAGAGTGAGGCTAAGAGGGACCGGAGGAATAGACGGGGCAGTCGTCAGAAACCGATCGGAAAGTATGTGAAGCCGGTGCGGAGGCGACGAAAGCGAATGCCACGGATTTTGCTTTGAGGTAGCACTAATTTTTCTTACTAATTCTTTTGGAGTTACCATTGTTTTAGGATCAAGATTTCTTTCCCTTCCCCTCTTTACTTGGTCATTTTTGTTACTTGTAAATGGTAGATTAGTTTATAAATTAACCAGAAATGTAAACAAGCCTGTGCTGACGTTGAATCACAAATGCAACGAGCCACATATTTTGATTTGTGAGTTTAAACTAATCATGACGCCCAACATGAACGACTAGTCTTCTCTAGTGGTATAGTATAAATGGTCAGAAGTGACGCGTCCAAGATTTTCAATTAAGAATTTAAAACAAATATTAGTAGTATATTTTTATACTATAAATATGATATGAGATAGCTTAAGAGTTTACAAAATAAGCGTTAACATAGTAGTATAAATAGACATGATAATTAACCATAAATACAATAATATATTATACATATAAATAACAGAATTTGATAAAGTAGTTGCATTTTGGAAAAATTTTAAAACAGAAGAAAGATTAATATAAATTTCCATTAATTTTAATATGTAATTAGCATAATTGATATTAAGTCCTAATTTTGAAGAATGAATTCTGTTTATTCTTTGGATGAGCATACTCTTTTTTTTATTTTGTTAAATTAACCTTTTATTTCCTTTAATAACGTGAGAGGTTTAAAATTGGTCGATTTGGGTCGGCCTGCAGCGTGAGCCCATCAGGCCACTACGTGTGCCCAAACATGCGTAACATCTCCCTTCGTTCAATTTAATGTCCTTAAATTATTTTTATTGTCTTTTCTATAATCTCTCAATCTAAAATATGTTTAAACTTTTAACAAGAGGAGTTCTGATTTAGCCTTAAAAATTAGTACATTTTATAATATGCGTTATAGCTTTGAGAATTATTAGTGTGACGAGAATGTTGATAAGCATGCAGAAGCAGAATATGTAGAATAAATCAAAAATTACTATTTGCTTGTAAATTATTGGATTTTGATCTTGTTATATAAACATAAAAACATAACATTGAAATCTTGAAATTTGAATGAACTTTCAATTTCGTCTGATTTTATAACAAGTTTGCATGAATGAATTTTAGTTAAATGTTAAAGGTTTCTATAGTATTTTATTCTTCTTTTAAAATGAAATAGATATTAATATCATGTTATATATTTATGTCAATATTTATATGATGATGTCTTGACCAATAAATTCAAACACAACAAACACACGATTCCATAGAGAGTTCAAGACACATTTATTATTAACACAAAAAATGATTAGAAAATACAGATATTCATGTTAATACTACAAATATAACACAAAATATAACATCAAGAAAAAGAAAGGCTCAACATTCTACCTGACTGACTGCTAGTTTATTGATGCACAACAGGGAAGATTGGATGATAAGATACAGCCAACTACTAGTTAATGATTGATCAAAAGAAGATGTCCATATCCATAGACTCTAGCCTGATGCAGATTCTGAAAACGATCTCGATTATAGTTTGGTTGAGTTATGCGCCCGTCCTCAATTTTGGCGTCTTTTGCTTGACAAAGAAAGCTGAGAGCACACTCCTGCTGCGAACAGGGGTCGAACTATTTCTCTTTGTAAGATTGTCAAATGACCGGAATGGAGTCAGAGGTTTCGAACCCTCAAAAGCATCCTGCAAGCGAATGGAAAGAACTGTTAGTTTAACACAAAAAAACCAACAAAAACAGCTGCTGGATTTATTTCGATGAAGAGCCTAGCCTACTGATTTTGAGCCATAAGGTCCATGTAATATTTCAATATAGACACATTTCTGGAATTAACACAAGTCAAGCTGGCCTAATTGCCCAAATTTAAGAAATGTAAAAGACCGGAGACTGAGATATCCAAGTGTCTTGTGAAGAAGAGAAGTACGTTCAATTTAGAATATTCTGGAGTTATTTTAACTTTACCTGTTGTACAACACCCAGTTTTTGCATCGCTGCACTTGAAGCCCGGTGTGATTTCATCCGTGCATTCTCTTCAATATCTAGCCAATCAAGACAAAGTTTGACAAAATAAATACTGCTTCAACGACACAATGTTGCATTAACCAGAGCAAGACAAGTCCCACTGTAATATTTGCATACCTGACATGCTGGGCGCCCCAGAGTTCTCCCATATGTTTGCGAGTTTTCATTGCTGAAAAAAAATAAGCATATATTATCAACATATGGTTTTGACCATTTGTATCTCAGAGATTCGAATCGTAAGTCAAACGATATAATTATGAAAACCTTCTCAGACAAACCTTATAATACTACGTACAGAGCCTTTCAAAGTCGA